>NC_041395.2:341543188-341843188 GCF_900747795.2 Erpetoichthys calabaricus | reverse complement strand
GGGCGTAGCGGTCTGATTGGACAGACATGACCTCCATAGTCCCGCCTACAGTGATGGTTCTGAACGTATGCAGAAATGTATGAAAGTGGCTCAATAACACTTTATGCTCCAGGGAGTAAACATGCCCTCCATATTTCTGTTACACTAAAAACAATGTCAGGGCTTCATTATCTAATAATGACTATGATTCAGTATTTCACTGACACTGTAATTTGTCAGCAAACTGCCACAATGATCTGTTATCTATCATGTTCGGATGCAGCTAACAATTTTAGCTTGAGACTTCAACATGGATTGCAAATCTCCTTGAGGTACATGAACATCACATCCAGCAACTACAAAACAGAACACTGGTGGTCTGAAAACGTTCCCAGACTAAATAGTGATAAAACCGAGGCTTTAATTATTGCATCTCTAAGCCCTTTAAAGACAATAGACCATTCCTCAGTAAAAATCCCAGGTTTTACTACATCCTTGTCTGCACAGGTTAAAAATCCTGGTGTTCTTGATCCTACGCTCTTCTTTGATCCTAATATTAATAATATCACCAAGGTTGCCCTTTCCCACCTTAAGCAAATTTCAAGGCTGTGTCCATTGCTCTCTGATACTGGAACTGAGACGTTTATTCCTGCTTTTGTCACCTACACAACTGGAGTATTGATTGGTATTCCTGCTTGGAGTCTAAACATATTACAATATGTACAGAATTCAGTAGCAAGGGTGGTTATGAACTTTTTAAAACCCTGGGAGTATATTACTGTTACACTTCTAAAATTACATTGGCTTCCTCTTTCCTTCCATATTCAAAATCAACTTGTCCTTTTAGTTTTTAAAGCTCTTCAAGGTCTAGCCCCACCTTACTTGTCTATGCCAATATACTCCATCACATTCACTTTGTTCTTCTGGCTTCTTGCTATTAACCATTCCACTGTTCAGATTGCGCACTATGGGCGACAGGGCTTTTAGTGTATCAGGGCCGTGGCTATGGAATGTCCTGCCTTTGGAGCGCCATGCATGGACATCATTTTCTGCTTTTTACTATTGCCTTTTGTTTGTATATTGGACTGTCTGATTTTATGTGTATTGTTGTGCAGTGGCATTGGGTACATTGAAAGGCACTTTTAAATTTATTATTATTATTATTAACACATGGAGCTTTAAGTCTCTTGAAACTCTTCTCTCTATGAAAGTGATTTCAGTCATGTGATGATGTAAAATGGTACTCAAAAAATATAATTTATGTGCACTACTAATGCACTGTGATAGAACCAGGACGCCAGTGAGCCCCAAACCCCAAACACGGAGACACAAATGCTAAAGAATGGTTTATTATCCACAATTCTCAGGTAAGCACAAAGTACAGGTTCTCTTTCTTTACAATGCCTTACAATACCTCTCCTCTCAGCACCGCGCGGCTCTCCTCCACTTGAGTGTTGCCTTCCTTCTTCCCAATTCCGACATGCCTAAACAAGGGAGTGCGGTCCCTTTTATTGCGGACCCGGAAGTACTTCCAGTTCCAGGGCTGCTGCCAGTTGGATGCACTTCCGGGTCTTACAGAAGTCCAATATAGCAGGGAGCACATCTCCCTGTATCTCCCCAACACAGCTGCTCTGCAGGACTACATCTCCCAGCATGCCCTACTAGTTTCCGACTGGGTACTGAAATTCAGGGCCATGGCCATCTAGCATCCTCGGTGGAATAAAGAGTCCCCAGCAACATCTACTTCCGATGGACTTTCTGTCAATCGACTCTGGCCATCTCTTTCCGGGTCTGGCACCTTTCTCTCCCCTGGCCAGAATGCTTGTCTCCCTGCTAGGGTAAGAAACCATCCTCTCTGCTGGTCGAGATGCTCGTCTAACCTACGTGATATCTACAACACGTAATTACATTCTGTAATCATTGTTATTCATGAATATGACTCATGGTTACAAAAATAAGTAATAAACAAAACTGTAAGAGAAAGCTTTCAAACCAACTAACCAAGTTTATGAATGCACCTGAATGATACGCCATGTGGATATTGTCAGACTTGTTAGAACTCTTAATTATTTTTCCAGTCTATCCATCTGCAGGGTCAGTCTGTACTTGTTTTTATGACTTGGTCACAAGCAAAGATAGTATTATAAGTTGGTTTGTATTTATTGTATTGAAGGTTACTATGGACTTCTTATCATGTATACAGCCCTTACCTCAATCTTTCACGATTATTATTCAATGCTTTCTGCTTTCATCAGAGTACATTTGGCTTTTGGTGCACTCCACCTAAAACAATTATGGAGGAGGATGAAAGTAGGAGTAGAAAAAGCCAAGTACAGGGAATGAGATAATGGTATAGATATTAAGGGGACTTCTTAATTAGGGGCACTGGTTTTTTAGTAAAGATTGATGGCTACGTGTATTTTGATCCATAGTTTTCTTTATCTTACATTATGCAATATAAATATTTTGCTTCTCTTAATCAAGTGATATATATTTCATTCAGTATCACACTATACTTCAGTCCAAATATCTACTCTATATATATAAAATCCTAAGCCTAAAAGTGCAAGGATTTTGTGCAACGATTTTATGTCACGTTTTTTGTCACTCTTTAAATCAGGCTTATTTTAAAACCCACATATACATGTTTGATATCATTCTTTTCAGAATTTATCAAACTTTAATGTGATGTTGTTAGATTTTCAGACTCTTATTCCATTTTTAAATTATAAACTAAAAAATATCAAGAACTCACATCTCGTGAGACGAGACATTGTGCCAAAAGATTTAACCACGCCCGGGGCTGGAAATAAAAGACAAAGAGTAGGACAGCTGCTGTGCAGGCTTTTAAATGTTCGAAGCGCCACACAAAATGCAGATCACATAGCACAGCGGCAGCAGCAAGCCAGCAGCTGATGAAGCAAAGAGGAGGTTAAAAAAAACTGTATTTGTTTCCCATTGTATCACCGTTTATGAGGGGGTTTCAGAGGAGCGACCGCGTCTCCTTGGGGTGCGTTCAGCCCCCCTCTTCACAACATGAGCGGTAGAGACGTGAAGTGGCCTGCAGCGCAGGCCAGGGGGGTTGGCAAGCAAAGCAAGCAGGGGGGAACCCCCTAATTAAAATATAAAACATATTTCCAGTATTTTTGAAGGCTTTTTCATGTTCATCACATTCTCACTTATGCATGTGGAATTCGTTTTATAACGTTAAGGCCTGTTTCTACTAGGGCGCAGGCAGTTGCTGACGCAGTTGTGCACAGAGGCTACAACACTGTGCAGCTGCGGAGTCCCCTGAAGTTTTTTCTTTTCGTTTACAAATCAAACTCGCAGAGATTTCTGCCTGAACAAACTTTCATTTTTGCCCAGGGTCTGAGCAATTTCTTGCTATGAATTTGTAAACATTTGGATACCTCTTTGTGGCTTTAATGTTGGACTGCATAGGTGCGGGTAGCAACAAATGACTTCACACAACTGTTCCTTGAACAAGCTTCGTGCCTGTTCCTGTCTAGCGCATGCGCAGTCGACACACACACAAGACCGTCGAATCCCAATATTCTGGAGTAAAAACGGGCCTTTACCCACTACACTACGTGTGTTTAACCTGCTCACTTGCTGGTCTCACTTAATATGCAACTTTGTTCCCTTTGCCCAACTCACAGAAGCAAACTGAAACTGCATTGATGGCTGGTTGAGGCGTTCAAGCTGCGCAACGAGGGCTGCAGGACGAAAATGATGTCAGACATGGTGCATGCTGGGTTTTCGGAATTTTTCTCTAACTAATGTAAGCGAATGTGGTGCCACAGATCCAAAATGGTAAATCTGGAGGAGAGGCTGGTTATGTAGGAGCCAGAATGAGGAATGAAGTGTTGAATATGTCGCAACAGGTCATCAAAAAGCAGGATGGACGTAAAAATATCTGAAGACATACAAAAATATCTGACAGGAATACTTATGAGATCAATTATTTTGTGTTTTATATTTGTAGTACTAGGGTGTTGTACCGTGTTAGCCATTATGAATGTAGAGAAAAGCCAAGCAAAATGACACCTTTTATTGGCTAACTATAAAGATTACAATATGCAAGCTTTCGAGGCAACTCAGGCCCCTTCTTCAGGCAACATCTTGCCTGAAGAAGGGGCCCGAGTTGCCTCGAAAGCTTGCATATTGTGTTTTATATTAATAACTCATTTAGATAATTTTGCTGAGATGTTTTCATGTAATAAAGAATGGGGAATAATGGCACAGCTAACAGAGAGAGACCTGAGCATACAGACCTCAAGGCTGTTGAAAACGTATGTCATCGCTTACTGTGTGTTTAATATTGGTCATTAATTTAGAGCACTTTGCAGAGTTCTGTTTTCACTTTGACATTAAAGAATCTTTTTCTGTTACTCAATGTCAAAAAAGTCAAGTTCAGTCTGCTGTGCTTTAAGAAAATGTGAAAATTTCCACAAGCTTGAATACTTTTAATAGATGCTATAAACCCCTCATTCTTCATGTGTTTTATAAATCTTTTAAAATGTGGTAATAATGACCTTATGGCTTGGCTGGATCCAGAGCGGACAGTATGTTAGAGAAGGCCTGGATGGTCATCAAACAGGAGAACATCGCCACATTCTCGGTGAAGCAAGGGTGGAAATGCTCAGATCACGGAAAGATCAGACTGGGACAGCATTGGATGGGACAAAACCATTGCAGAGCCCCATGAATGACTGTGGTGGAGAGGGTGTACAGATCTGAGAACTTGTGCTTGTAACAAATGAGAATACATTAGAACATTAGAACAATCTAAATGAGAACAGGACATTCAGGTAAAAAAATCTGGCCAGTCTACTTAATTCTTCCATAATAATATCAAGCTGAGTTTTGAAATTTCCTAAAGTCCTACTGTCTATAACACTACTTGGTTCCACGTGACTATGGTTTTCTGGGTCAAGAAAAACGTTCTAATGTTTGTGTGAAATTTACCCTTAACAAGTTTCCACCTGTGTTCCCGTGTTCTTGATGAACTCATTTTAAAGTCACCGTTTCGATCCACTGGACTAATTCCCTTCATGATTTTAAACACTTCAATCATGTCTCCTCTTAATCTCCATCTGCTTAAACTGTAAAGGCTCAGCTCTTTTAATCTTTCTTCATAACTCATCCCCTGTAGCCCTGGACTCAGCCTAGTCACTCTTCTCTGGACTTTTTCTACTGATGCTATGTCCTTTTTGTAGCCTGGAGACCAAAATGTCACCTAGTACTCCAGACGAGGCCTCACCAGTGTGTTAAGAAGCTTGAGCAAAACCTTCTTGGACTTGTAAATCTGCTTGTTTTGTAAAAGATTGGACTGATTTTGGACTTCAGCTTGGCAGAACAATTTCATCTTTTCTCACGGTCCCTTCATAAAAGTTCACTAGCCTTTCCATCAGGCCTAGCAATACCTAAGCTGTACCAATATCCTAAAATCTAGAGCTTCTATGTGTTTTTTGTAGCCCGGAGACCAAAATTGTACAATGAATTCCAGATGAGGCCTCACCATTGCATTATAAAGCTTGAGCATAACCTCCTGTGTCTTGTACACCACACGTCAAGGCGCTATATAACCTCACATTCTGTTAGCCTCCTTAATGGCTTCTGAACACTGTCTGGCAGTTAATAATGTCGAGTCCACTATGACTCTTAATTCCTTCTCATGAGTACTTTTGATTTTCAGACCTCCCATTGTGCATTCAAACGTCACATTTTTTTACTTCCCACGTGTAAAACTTTACATTTACTGACATTAAATTTCATCTGCCATATATCTGTCCAAGCCTGCATGCTATCCAAGTCCCTCTGTGATGATTCAACGAACTCTCCACGATCTGCCAATAATACACCAATCTTGGCATCATCTGCAAACTGAGCCAGCTTGTTATTGATATTCCTATCCAAATCCATCCATTTTCCAACCCTCTGAATTCGAACACAGAGTCACGGGGGTCTGCTGGAGCCAATCCCAGCCAACACAGGGCAGGAACCAATCCCGGGCAGGGTGCCAACCCACCGCAGGACACACACAAACACACCCACACACCAAGCACACACTAGGGCCAATTTAGAATCGCCAATCCACCTAACCAGCATGTCTTTGGACTGTGGGAGGAAACAGGAGCGCCAGGAGGAAACCCACGCAAACACGGGGAGAACATGCAAACTCCACGCAGAGAGGGCCCGGGAAGCGAACCCGGGTCCCCAGGTCTCCCAACTGCAAGGCAGCAGCGCTACCCACTGTGCCACCATGCCGCCCTCCTATCCAAATCATTTATATATATTAAAAGTAGCAGCAGCCCAAGAATCCTCCCTGCTGGTCACCAGTCTTAACATCAACCAATTCCGATGAGGTTTCTCACATCATCACCCTCTGCTTACTGTGTCTGAGCCAATTCTGCATGCATCTACACAGAATCAGAATATCTTTATTGTCATTGTAATAGATACAACAAAATTAGGTGCAGACCCTGCAGTGTCAAAATATAAATAAATATGATTACAAAAGGATAGGAAAGGATAAGAAGAAATGAGGTAGAACACAAACATTCAACATAACACCTTCATTGCACATGAAATACTATTGCACAAGATGTCATCTATTGCACTGCTGCATTGGAGGTGATCAGGTGGCATTCAGTGCCCTAATAGCAACAGGGTAGAAACTGTTATTCAGTCTATTAGTCTTTGTTTTGATGCTCCCATATCTTTTGCCTGATGGCAACAGTTGGAACATGTTATAAGCGGGGTGTGAGGAGTCTTTTAAGATGTTTTCTGCTTTCCTGAGGCAGCAAGAGCTGTGCAGTTCATCCAGAGAGGGTAAGGCACACCCTGCACTGCCACTTTTAGTTTGATGCCCAACCTCTCATATGGCACCTTATCAAATGCTTTGTGATAGTCACTATAAATAATATTGTGAACTAAACAAAGTACATAGGTTCAAAACACAAAATGAGAAACGAAGTGTGAAAAGGCAGCTTGAATACTAAAGCTGGCGAGCTGCAACTCCTCAAGGCCCCACGTGTGCTCAGTGTCATATAAATACACAAAATGCAGAGGAAACAAGTGTTTAGTTTGGGCTGCGCCGTAATTAAGCCTCCACTTTCATGTTGCTGATTAAAGGCGACGAGCAGTCAGCTAAAAGTCTATTTTGTTGTCTGCCATGCCAGGCTGGAGCTTACACTAAAGCGGCTTCCTAATTACTGCCGCTTGATTGAGCAAGAGCAGCGGGTGCTTTGTGCTCGCCTGTCACATTTGTAATATAAATTTGTATTTTCAGTGTGTCCTTGTCATGATGTTTGATTGAAATGTCAAATACACAGCATTCAGAAAGTCTTCACGCCCCACAGCTTTCTGCACATTTTATTGTGTTGCCGATTTCATTTGAAGCGGATACATTTGCCATTTTTGCCCATCATTCTACACTCAATAACCCAAAATGACAAATCAAATATATGTTGTCAAAAGGGCTTGCAAATCTATTAAAAGCCAAACAAAGAAGTTGCTCATTCCTAGAAGTATTCAGACCCTGTAGTCAGCACTTAGTTGATTCCAGCCTGGAGTGTTCATGGATCTGATGTGACAAGCTTCACGAAACTGGATTTGGGGATTTCCTGACATTCGTCTCTGTAGCTCCTCTCAAGGTCTGTCAGGGTGGATGGAGACCAAGAATGGACAGTTATTTTCAGGATTCTCCAGAGAAGTTCCATCCATCCATCCATCCATCCATTATCCAACCAGACTCAGGCTGGGTATCTCAAGGACATTCCTAGAGTTGTCCCTCTGCCACACCTAAGGTAGCTTTGTTTTGTGGTGTTGGAAGGCGTATCATTGGCACGTTGGAAAGTCCAAGGTGCTCTGAGCAGGCTTTCATTAATAATATCTCTCTGCTTTGCTCCATTCAGCTTTTTCTTGACCCTGTCCAGTCTCCCAGTCTCTGATTCTGCCAACCATTCTGGTAATGAGTGGTGAGTGGCTTCTTCCAGACATGACACTTAGAACTGAGGGCAGAGAGTTTGATCTCTGTTTCACCAGACCAGAGAATCTTGTCTCTCACAACCTGAGAGTCCATGAAGCCAACGTCGCATTGTGTGACCTCTAGACGTCGAGTATGTCAGACCTGTCAACTGCAGTTGCTGATCTTGTTGCTGGGCCATGTCAGTCTGCACCACTGAAAATCTCTGGGCATGTAAAATTTTGTCACAGTGTCACAACTTTCCACCAAAGTCAAGATCTCCCCTTCTTGACAGCCATTAGTGATCTGCTTGACAGAGCTGCTGCTGTACAAATGGTTAACAGGAATGGGGAGTTCAGACAGTGGTGATGAGTGATGCCTGGTTTCTTCCAGACAGCTCCATTCAGCTTTCCCTCCGTCTTGTCTAGTCTCGTTGTGCTTGATGCTGCTAGCACCATGCTTCAGTGTTGCAATGGTATTGTGCAATTGATGGGCACTGTCGGAGTTTCCTCCCAACATGACACTAATCTTGGTTTCATCAGACCAGAAAATCTTGATTCTCACAGCCAGAGACTATTTTAAGTGTATTTTTTTGCAAACTCCAAGCACGTCTCCGTGTTTCTATTCCTGAGAAGCTTCTGTCTGACCACTGTGTCATAAAGTCCAGATCAGTAAAGTGTTGCATCGAGGGGACATTCTTCCATCTCCAAACAGGTGCTCTGGAGCTCAGCCAGAGTGACCATTGGGTTCTTGGTCACCCCTCTTGAGGTCCTCCTACCTGGATTTCTAAGTTTTGGCTGGGCGGCCAGCTCTAGGAAGAGTCTTGATTGTTCCAGACTTCTTCCATTTAAGAATTATGGAGGCCACGGTGCTATCAAGAACCATTTTTAATAGCAATCCTTGGATCTGTGTCTCAACACAATCCTGTCTCTAAGTTCTACAGGCAATCCTTTTGACCTCATGGCCTGGTTTTTGGTCACCTGTGGGACCTTCTATAGTCAGGTGTGTGCCTTTCTAATCAAGTCCAATCTACCAGAATTCTGTCATCGAAATAAAGAATCTCCTATTTGAGGACACCAGTGTAAATGTAGGGGATGTGTATCTAAGCAATGGACAGAAGCTATTCAAAAGGCAAATGAAATGTTAGGTTATATCGTAAAAAATGTTGAAAATAAATTAAAGGACGTTATCCTCAGACTATATAATACACTAGTGAGACCACTTCTGGAGTGGTGACCACACTAGAAAAAGGACATAGCAGCACCTGAGGTTGTGCAAAGGAGAGTATCTCAGAATCTAAGACAGGGGTGGCCAACTCCAATCCTGGAGGGCCGCAGTGGCTTCTAGGTTTTCCTTCCTACCATATTCGAGATCAGCGATTCTGCTGTTAATTAACTTCTGTTACCTTTGTTTTAATTACCAGGTTTTTAAAGACTCCATCCTCTGAAATTTTTTTCTTTCCTTAAATGGCAGCCAAATAAAAATGAAATGTTAGGTGATCATCTGTTGGCTCACTTTACACCAACCTATTTCTCTCCAACTAGTTTCTTAATTAGAAGATGATTCTTGCTGTTAATTAAACCCGTTATTTAGTTCCATGGCTTGCTGATGCTCTCATCTTGCCAAAGCAGACATTTCCAAAACTGTTGATTTTCTTTTTTCTAAGAGAACCATCAAAATGTTTTATGGACCTGAGCAGATCAACATTACTGACACCTTCACCTGTTTTATTTTCAGATATTGTATGATGGACAGAGGTTAGCTTGTCATGTGTTGGCTCACTTTGTGTCTCATTATTGTTTGATTGCTAATTAAGGAAAAAAGAAACAAGGGGTCTGCGTCTCCAAGAGCAAGTTAATTACAAATAAGTTAAAAGTTAATTAGCAACACAAACTGGTCACTAATTAAGAAAATGGTTAGAATGAAAGCCTGCCATCACTGCGGCCTTTCAGGATCGCCTTCCAGGCTGGACACCCCTGACTTAAGAACATGTCGTACTGTGACAGCTTCATATAAAGCTGGCAAAGGTGGATGAGTTTAAAAACTTGGGATCAACAGTACAGAGTAATGAGGAGTGTGGAAGAGAAGTGAAAAAGAGTGCAGGCAGGGTGGAATGGATGGAGAAGAGTGTCAGGAGTAATTTGTGACACATGAATATCAGCAAGAGTGAAAGGGAAGGTCTACAGGACGGTAGTGATACCAGCTATGCTATATGGGTTGGTGACGGTGGCACTGACCAGAAAGCAGGAGACAGAGCTGGAGGTGGCAGAGTTAAAGATGCTAAGATTTGCATTGGGTGTGACGAGGATGGACAGGATTAGAAATGACATTAGACGGTCAGCTCAAACTGGACGGTTGGGAGACAAAGTCAGAGAGGCAAGATTGCGCTGGTTTGGACATGCGCAGAGGAGAGATGCTGAGTATATTGGGAGAAAGATGCTAAGGATAGAGCTGCCAGGGAAGAGGAAAAGAGGAAGGCCTAAGAGGAGGTTTATTGATGTGGTGAGAGAGGACATGCAGGTGATGAGTGTAACAGAACAAGATACAGAGGACAGGAAGATATGGAACAAGATTATCCATGGTGGCAACCCTTAACGGGAGCAGCCGAAAGAAGAAGAAGAAGAACTATTGCTGTGTTTGATGGAAAGGCTAGTGAAGTTGTATGAAGGGACCATGAAAAGAGATGAAGTTGTTATGCTGAGCTAAAGTCCAAAAACAGTCCTAACTTTCCCAGAACAAATTTTTAAGTCCAAGGAGGTTGTGCTCAACCTTTATGACACACTGGTGAGTCCTCATCTGCAGTACTGTGTAAAGTTTGGGTCTGAAGGTTATAAAAAAGAAATAGAAGTGCTAGAAAAAGTCCAGAGAAGAGCAACTATACTGATTGCAGGATTGCAAAGGATGAGTTATGAGGAAAGATTAAAAGGGTTGAAGCCAACAGATGGCTCATCACAAACATTTGTAGTAATAAAATGCATGTGCCATCTGTTGGAATGACAAATGCAATGCATTTTATTACTATAAATGCTTGTGATGTTTTCATCTGCTGCAATGACAGAGATATAGCAAGATACACAGAAGTTTATCCTTTTATTACGGTGCACTAGACACATTACCTATCGAAGACAGGTAAGAGAATACATTTAGAAATATTTGTCATCCCTTGCCCTACATGTTCTTTTAGCACCTTCATGCTTCTTAAACTCTCTTGACCAGTGCTCTGTTTGTCGAGCGTGTTTCTGTAAAGTCCGCTTCTCAGACTCTGTCATTATTACTAAGTTATTTAATCTGTCCTTACCGCAGGCCACCGTACCCCCGTGTTAATTCAGCTACTATCATCCGTAAAAAATCAGTCATCAATAACCTTAATGACTACAGACCAATTGCATTAACGTTAATAGTCATGGAATGTTTCTAAAGACTTATGGCCTGGCACATTAAAGGCAGCCACCCTCCCACCTTGGACCCTCACCAGTTTGCTTATTCTGTAGATCGAATAGATGCACGGAAGATGCCATCAGTACAGCCCTCCATACAGTGATGAGCCATCTGGAACACTGAGGGACTTATGTAAGGATGCTGATAGATAGATAGATAGATAGATAGATAGATAGATAGATAGATAGATAGATAGTAGATAGATAGATAGATAGATAGATAGATAGATAGATAGATAGATAGATAGATAGATAGATAGATAGATAGATAGATAGATAGATAGATAGATAGATAGATAGATAGATAGATAGATAGATAGATAGATAGATAGATAGATAGATAGATAGATAGATAGATAGATAGATAGATAGATAGATAGATAGATAGATAGATAGATACTTTATTAATCCCCAAGGGGAAATTCACATACTCCAGCAGCAGCATACTGATAAAAAACAATATTAAATTAAAGAGTGATAAAAATGCAGGTTTAACAGACAGTAACTTTGTATAATGTTAATGTTCATCCCTAGCATACTAATCGATAAGCTGTATAACCTGAACTTTTCCCCCTCCTTCTGCATTTAGATAAAGGATTTCCTCACTGGCCACCCACAAACTGTTAGAATTGGCCCCCACAGGTCCTCCACCCTCACACTTAGCACCGGCTCCCCTCAGGGCTGTGTACTGAGCCCACTTCTCTATTCCCTGTACACTTATGACTGTACATCTAATTACTCCAGAAACACTATCATCAAGTTCGCTGATGACTCCACCATGGTAGGTCTCATAAATCGTGATGATGAGTCAGCATACAGGGACGAGTTGCAGAAGCTGTTGGTGTGGTGATCCAGAAACAATCTTTTGTTCAACATCCACAAAACTAAAGAGATGGCCATTGACTGCAGGAGGCAGAGAGCACAGCCAGCCCCTCTATACATCAACAGGGACCTGGTGAGGAAGGTCATCTCCTTTAAGTTTCTAGGAACTTACATTTCTGAGGCATTTTCATTTTCTTACTATAACAGAATGGAAAAAATAAATTGAGATTGCTGTTGAGTTTGCTGCAGCTGTTAACCCTTTGTACACCCCCAGCTCCATCAGGCAGCGCACTATTGGCTGGTGAGGACATAGTCCATGATGTCTAGTCGTGTGATTTGACATGGTGCAGCGATGACGTCAGCGCCTGCGATCAGCAAATCTCACATACTCCACGACAAAAAGTCAGATAATGTGACATCGACTTTAGGGACAATTCTGAGAACGTCCTTGAGTGGCCCAGCAAGAGCCCAGACACCTGAAAACAGCTGTCCACACACGGTCTCCATCCAAGCTGACAGACCCTGAGAGGATCTGCTGTGGAGAAAATCCCCAAATGAAGGTGTGTGAAGCTTGTCACGTCAAACTCAAGTAGACTCCCAGCTGGAATGGCTGGCAAAGGGGCTTCAAGTGAGTGAATGCTGTGAATAGTTGTGTCAATGTGATAGCTCAGTTTTTTTTTTTTTTTATAATATTCAAAAATATCTAAAATTCTGTTTTCGCTTTGTCATTCTGGGGTATTGAGTGGGGCTTGATGAGGGCATAAATGAAATGATTTTAGCACAAGTCTGTAACATAACCACAATGTGTCGACGTGAAGGATCGGAGTACTTTCTGAAGTTGCATTAGTAATAATGACGGTTTTGGAGTCTTTGTGCAGAGTCTAAAGCAGAGCCGTTTTAACCAACACGATGTGTGAAAAACCCTTTGAATTTCAAAATCACCTAATGCATTGGCTGAAACAGCCGTTTCACGTCTGCAGACCCTCACTCCCCTCCGCAATCCTGACTGGAAGAAACACATGCAGGCTGAGCACAGCGCGGCTCCGAGCATTACTTCCTTTGGGAAACGTACAAAAGCATGTGTGGCGAGTTTCTCGCAGGCGCCGGGAACTTCGTCCAGCCTGCCTCAAAGAGGACGCCTGGAAATGAGATGTGGCATCTCAAAGAGGTTTTATTTCTGGTAAAATAATTTCAATCTGAAATGTATAGATGTGTTGAAGTGAGGTATTCCGACCGGTGACAGAGCGCTGTTTAAAGCTCTTAACCTTTCACCTCTCAGCTGTGTTTCCATGGCGTAAAATTTAAAGCAGAGCAGCTTTCTTCTTCTACTGAAAAGGCTGTCAGGGGAGAAGAAAAAAAAAACAATAATAAAAATAATGTGGTTCCATATGAAGCATGAATAACGTGTGAGACAGCAAAGAAAATGTTTATGTTCGTTAAAGTGGCAGCGGCACTTTGCTTTTTTGCCGTATTAATGGGAGATCGACATTTTTTTTTTGTACATTTTTTTCATTTTCTGTTTGGTTCCTGGGAGATGAGGGGAACTACAAAGTGTAAAGGTGTCATTTAAATAGCAGGATCTCTCTAACCAAGTCTCTTTCTTTCTTCTACAGTGCAGACTTTTGATCCTCATTAGTCAGCCTTTAAGAAGGATGACTCCGAGAATACTGTATTTAATATTGAAGACACGTTATGGCTGGCTAGAACTGCCAACATGTCATCTGTCCTCATCTTGCTGTCCTACTTCAACACGGTTAACAACCAGATCCACCGTGCCATCCTCTCCGACCTTGGCATTACTGGGACTGCCCTCAGGTGGTTAGAGTCTTACATCTTGGGTAGATCCTACTGTGTGCCCCGTTATGATGAGATATGAAGGACGCCCCAAGGATTGGTGCTGGGCCCTCTCCTCTTCTCTCAATACATCTCTCAACAGGTTCTATCATTGTCTCCCATGGTGTTTCTCACCAGTTCTATACTGAAGATACATAGCTCTACCTGTCGCTCCCCACAGAGGCTCACAAAGGATCAATTAGAATTTCTAAATGTCTCACTGATATTGCGACCTGGATTAAGGAGCATAATCTAAAGATCAACCTAGCAAAGACGGACCTTCTTCTTCTATTCAATAGCCTGTCTACGTTCAGCTTGGCACACCTGCCAAGTCAGTATGCAACCTTTGGGTGGAGATTGATGACCAGCTGTTCTTCAAGGAGCATGTTGCTAGGGTCTCCAAGTCTTGCAGTACATTTGTTTTGCAAGATTAGACCGCATCTGATTGAATATGCAGCACAACTCCTGGACCAGGCTTTGGTCCTGTGTAAGGGACGGCCAGCAGCTCAGCCTGGCCAGGACGCCCCAAGAATGGAAGGACACTGCCTCCCCAAAAGCACTAGATGGCAGCTTCCTTACAGCTTAATAGTGCCCTAGATTCCCGCAGGGCATCATGGACTTTGGAGTTCAGTATCGCAGCCCTGCTGGGTACCGTGGGCGCCGCCAGGGGACACTTTTAGAAGACCTTGAGACTCTTATATTTCCTACATAGCCTGGAAGTACTATCAAGTCACAAGGATGGGAGTCCAGAAGTACTTCTGGACTAACGAGAAACTCAAGTTCTCCATCTGGCCCGGAAGTGCTGGCAAGTCACGTAGACGGAAGGACTTCCGGGTCGGACCATATATAAAGGACTGCTGGAAACCCAGTAAGCGAGCCAGAGTCGGGAGGCAGTAGACAACGCTTGCTGGGAGGTGTGGAGGAGAAAAGAGAAAGAGAACTGCGTTTATTGTTATTATAGTTACTTGTATTAGAGGTGGCTGTGGTGCTTTGGGCACTATTTAAAGAAGAGAGATGTTAAACGTCTTCTTGGTGCTTTTAACCTTTGTCCTGAGTGTCTGTCTGTTGGGTTTGAAGGAGCAGCAGGGAACCCTAGCGTTCACACCTGTCACTTCTCATCTACTGCAACTCTCTTGGTAGGAGGACCGGCATGTGTCACCAAGCCAAAGCAGATGACTCAAAGTGCAGTGGTATGTCTGGTCTGCAACCAGCCAAGGAGGGCACATGGCACTCCTCTTTTCAGATCACTACATTGGCTCCCTTTAGCAGCACATATTAAGTTCAAATCCTTGAAGCTTGCCTGCACCGTAATCAATGGAGACATTTGTGAGGACCTCAGGTCCTTCTCGACCACTCAGGTCCGCTGTTGAAGAACAACTATTGATGCCAACTGGAATGCCTTGTATAAAAGCTCAATCCAGACTCTTTTGCGTGTAGCTCCTAGCTGGTGGAACAAACTGCCCACCTTCATTTGAGATTCTGACTCCCTCAACGTGTTTTTAAGAAGCAGGAGGGCCACAAGAGCAATGGTAAAAAGGTGAGCACATCATAATTTAAAATAAAATTTGTGATCCAGACTTTGAAATGATGACTGAATTCATCCAATTTACTGCCTGAGAAGATATGTTATGACATCAACCTGATTAACGTTCATGAACTCAGCATCAGAAATGATGCACTCTGTTACAAACACTCTAATGACTGAATTATTCTGACCTTAGAATGCTGGTGACTTGAACCAGGGGAACATCAGAATGACCAAACTTCTACCAGCATGTTGGATTTGTGGACACAACAAGCTGGACTTGCTCTGTCCAAATGTTGGTGCCTTCAAATGTAAAGCTGTGGCCCAACTGGGCAGAGCTGAATGAGAACATCTTATCACCACCTGCAAGACTGTTCTTGAGCTATGCAAGCCAGAAGTTTTGTGTGTATGGGAGATTCTTTCTTTTTATAATATTTATATTTTTGTTGAGCTTCTGTAACTAATGCTGCATTCCATTTGAACTGGGAAGTCTGAATTTCCTAGTTCCCAGTAGGAACTGGGACACCTCCACAAGTCGGGAGAGCCTCATCAACCTCAACCTCAAAATTCAAGATGGCTGCACCACTCATTATCAGAAGTGAATGCTACAGTATCTTACTGTTTATCAGCACTTCTGCGTATTTGTTTTTTATTGAATCAGTCGTACACACAGCACTGTACAACTTCTATCTGTGGATATCCTGCTACAGTGTTTGGATGTGAAAAATACCACATAATGTATTGTTATCAACTGAAAGAACAAGAGCAACACGGGTTTTCCTGGAGGCATCTGTTTTGATTTTCCAAACATTAACTCGAGTGTGACGTCATTACCAGCTCTAACATCTGACTTCTGAGGTAAATGGAATGCAGTATAAGCATTTCACTACAATTTACACTTTGTGTATCACTGTATGTGGCAAAGAAATTTGACTTGAGTTGATTTATTGAGACGAGTTTACTAATGTTTTCATTTCTGCACAACAGCACCACCTGCTGCAGGCTGAGGGCAGTGCCCCACTTGCTCTCAATGTAAAGACACCACTTATTGTTATTTGCTCCTTGTTTTGCTCCTACAACTTCAAGTCCTTCTGATCATTTCTTATGAAGACACCCTATTAGTTTATTCTTTATCATAAGAGTGAATGCTCTAACACATAATATGACCCTAAAATAGCATACAAATGTTTTTTTAAGGTAGATGATCAAAAATACGGGAACCTCAAAAAGCTTGAATAACCAGACATCAGGATGAGTCAAACGGTATATCATATGTGAGGTGAGTCAGAAGGCGGCAGACAAAATCAAACAAAAAAAAAAAGAACCTGATGTGAGTTCAGAGCGTTTCTAAGTAATTCATATAAATACAAAAAGTGTTTTTTATATACAGTATGTGTATGAACTCATTGGTGCTTATTTTGAATTTCAGGGACAGAGGAGAGTGCCTCCTACTTGTTACATCTCTCTATTATAATAAAAAAATCTTGGGACGAGACGTGACTTTTTGAGAGACTTTTTGTAATGAAGTCCCACGAGACGGTAACTTTTGCCATTAGTTTCTTTCAAGTCACGCCCTACTTACAACCATTTTCAAACAAGACCACGGTCATCTAACCTCTTAGTTGTGTGAATGTTTTTGTCAGACACACTTCCTGCGCTTTCAGCTCTTAAATATTTTATCAGGACAATAATTTTATACGTTCTAGACATGTCAACGACTAAGCGAAGAAGAAAGAGTAGGGACAAACATTCGAAAAAGTCAGGTAATTTATTACAGATAAAGAAACTAAATTCACTCACAGGCAGTTACATCATGACAACGCAACATATAAGTCCAAACACGGAATCAAAATTCAATGCGATCTTGAAGAAAAGTTAATTCCAAATATTGTTTTTACTGAAGTTTTTAAAGTGAAAGTGAAAATAATGCATATGTAACAATTCCCATGAAAATAACAATCTCTTTAAATTGTATATCAGGTTAACCAAACCCAGGTGTGGGCCAGCGAAGTGAGCAGGGGGCGGAGCCCCCTAGTTTAATGTAAAGTACAATACGGCCGCTGCTGTGGAAAACATCCTGCACTGTTCCTGTCAAAAAGAAGGCAGGCGTCTCTTCACCTAATGACTACAGACCAGTGGCACTTACGTCTCACATCTTGAAGACCTTTGGGAGGCTGATTCTAGACTACATGAGTCCTTCTGAGGTAGACCACCTGGACCCACTGTAGTTAGCTTATCAGACAAAGACTGGAGTGGAGGATGCAATAATCTGTTCTACGCTTATCACCTGGACAAAGATGGCGGGACTGTGGGAAGGGCGTTTTTTGATTTCTCCAGTGCCTTTAATACCATCCAGCCATCCCTGTTAAGGGCTAAACTCAGAGATATGTAGGTAGATGAGCCGGTGATGTCCTGGATTATGGACTGTCTGCCAGGCAGACCACAGTTTGTGAGACTTGAGGACTGTGTGAGCAACACTGGAGCACCAGAAGGAACCCTTCACTCTGGACACCTCTGACTACAAATATAACAGCAGGTCCTGTCACTTGCAGAAATTCTTAGATAATTCTGCATCTCTGGGATGAATTGATAAGGGGGGTGAGACAGAGGAGAGGAGTCAGGGGGAGAATTTTGAGAATTGTCTGCAACTTAGCATCAACAAAACCAAGGAACTGTTTAAAGACTCACCGCCCCAAAGAGCCACTATGTCTGGTCACTATTCAAGGAGTGGATGTAGAGGTTGTCCACTCCTACAAGTACTTGGGGGTCCACATCAAAGATTGGTTGGACTGGCCTCATAACACATAGGAACTAGAGAAGAAAGGGCAGAGCAGACTCTGTGATGGCCGGTGTGGTGTTCTGGGCTGGTAACAAGATAAACACCGAATTAACAGGCTAATTTAAAGGGCAGATTCAGTTATGGGACACAATCTGGGCCCCTTGGACGTAGAAGTGGAGAATGAAGACAAAACTGAGTGCCATTATGAACAATGCTCCTCATCTTCTCTGTCACACACCAGATCCGAGGACTTTCAGACATTGAATCACTCAGCAGAAGTGTGTCAAGAAATGCGACTGGGGGCTCCTTTATACCAACAGCAATACATCTCTACAGCACCTCACTGGGACTGGGACTGCCAAGTAAGAAGTTTCCTTTCATTTTAAATTTTCTTTCTTTTTAGTCATTCTGTTGTATGTTCATATTTTAGTATTTATCTATCTATCTATCTATCTATCCATCTATCTATCTATCTACATTATAATTCTATTCATTTCAGACAGTGGCTTTTCATTATCTTATAATAATTTAACTTGGACTTATCATAAAGTCATTATGAAATGAAATAATAACATTACAATAAACTCTTTTCAGGATTCTGGTAGTTTCTGATGTGATTTCATATTTATTAGTCAACAGAAATTCTTATTATTCTAAAAAGGGTCTCATAAATCCATAATAACTATTTCTTTTCATTCATTCCTGCACACGGCCACTTTCCACTGACCACTGCTGTTCCATTTTTACACCTGACCAGGTATAAAGGATACTCATTTGCGTATTCATGATTGAATTTGCACATTTGTAACCAAGACATTGCAGCTCTTCTGCCAAATGAATACACAGGGGCATCAGCCGAAATGGTTAAACGTTTCTTTTCAAAGTGCTCTTCTTTGGGTCCCCTGATGGGAGAGGAATGTCAGCGGCAGCTTCTTTCACTGCCGGCGGGACAGCAAACTCCATGGCCAACATGGAACCCTGTGGCTTCTTTGCCATAAAGTGTCAGAAATGTTAGTGACAGGGATAAAAAGGTACTGGCAGATGCGGTGACAGGACTTTCATAAAAAAAAACCCCAGTACTCCTTTTCTTCTCAGAAGAAAATGAAATGAATTATTGGTCCAAAGCACTGGCTAATGAGCGACATTCTTCACAAACACTTTCATTTTCACGTTATAATTAAGTGTAAAATTGCTCTGTTATATCACTTTTTGACAGCTGGCTGTGGCCATTTACTCTCCTGGTAGGAAGGCACAAAGCATTGAAACAGGAGAGGACTGGGGTCAGCTTACTGGTATATGATTAGGACTGCATGTCCGAAAAGTGATGAATCTTAGTGATTAATGAGTAAGTTTACAATTCATGTATTTAATGTATGAGCTACTTTTTTCGCATATTTCCCAAAACTGTTCTTAAGCAGCCATTTTATGAGCAAACACAAAGCCCTGCTTTGTTAACTCTGGCTCTGAAATTGCTTACAAAAAAACATCACAAGGCGAGTGATAAGAATATCATCATATGCTTTTGTTATTGGACCTTCAGTAGAAAGTAATAAAAGTAAGTATGACACCATAATTTAATAACCACAAAAGAGTATAAACAACCACAAAACTGGACATGCATTGAAGAATGCAAAACTGGCATGCCATCAAAGAAAACAGTACTGTTTTAGAGTTGAGTGTGTTCGTCTGTGATGCCCTGGGTGCCTGCACTCATGGGTATATTCCTGTTCCTGAGACATTGATTAGTCATAACTGAGGATGGACCAGTCCTGCAATGGGTTGGCACCCTGCCCAGGATTGGTTCCTGCCTTGTGCCCTGTGTTGGCTGGGATTGGCTCCAGCAGACCCCCATAACCATGTGTTTGGATTCAGCGGGTTGGAAAATGGATGGATGGATGAGGATGGACCAGGGCAAGTGTGGGCACAGCAACTAGTTTTAGGGTGCCAAAGTGCATAGTGAAAGATTATTCAAATCAACAAATAGTGTCCATAAGTGCAGTGCATTCAGTCTTCATCAATAAATAATCCATAAAAATACCACAGTGCGAAAGATGAAAACACAATAAATAAATTAAAACCAAGCATAAAATCAAAGTCAGCATTGACTTTCTTCTGTCTAGTCCTAAGTGCTTCCTTCTCTCTCTCTCTGCCCAGGCCTTCACAATGTGGCTGAGCCACTAGAGAACACAATCCACATTCTGATTCTCATTCTGCCACCTCTGCCTGTACCCTCTTAGATCTACTGGGCCCAGCTTTCTCATCCTACCACCTCTGCTGGTACCCACTGGAACCCACCGAGCCTGGCTTTCTCGCCCTACCGCCTCCATCAGCACTGCAGGCCTCTGAAGCCCTCAATTGCTAATTCTTCACAACTCAGCAATCTGCCTTGGAGCGCCATTCCCTTCACTCTACTGCAAGACACCCCCAACCACTTCGCCTATTCCCATCTGCACTTGTTCAACAACCCAGTTCTGCTCTCTCGTTTATTCTTAGTCGGTTTTCTGTTCCTACTGGGACTTGTTATACTCCCTATGAGTACTGGTGTGCTAATCAATCCATGGAGTGCTAATGAGGGATGGCTGTGCTGTTTACACTCACACATGTGAACGAGCAATCTGCAGGTTCCCCCCATTAAGCACTTCATGGCTGCACGGCTTTCCTCCCGTGTATGCCAAAACTCACAAAGTCTGAGCCGCATCCTTTTCAAAAACCGGAACACCTGCTCTGGTCTGCTGATCATCCCAAGGACCATAGACAGATTTCACCACATCAGCTTTTAGATAACAGTACAGTGGCGTCGGTTTGTAAGACACACAGAAGCCATTCCAGCAGCAAGAAAAACAAAAGGAAGAGAAGAACTCTCCACGTGTTGTGTTTTGGCCAGGGTTCACCACCAGGCAGAGGTTCAAATTCTTGTTTTAGGTCTGTTTTGTTCACTTTTGTTTCTTTTACTTATGCTACTTTTGCTGATTGTTTGCATTTGTCTTTGTTTTTGGTCCAGACATTTTGTGGGTGGTTCCCCAAGCGGTGGGGCCATCTGCCAATTACTGCCAGGAACTGATCTCTGCCCCATAAATCCAGAGGGTCTCCCACAGTTCCTGGCAGTTCATTTCAACTGCATTAAGGAGTTTTTGGTGAGTTTTTGTGGTTTTTTCTGTGCTTGGTACTTTTTTTGATATCTCTGGATTTTTGACCTCTGTGCTCTGCTGTTTGACTTCACCTTTACGTTTGCCTTGGATTATCTTATGTTTTTTAGGCAACTCCATTTTTGCCATTGTGCTCAATGGAGCTTCTCTGTGTGACAGGGCATTTTTATGAAGTTTCTGTTTTTGCTCATTTATCTAGCTGGGGTTTGGCAGTTTATCCACCTCTGCTTTTGCCAATTTTTGGGACTTACATGCTTTGGAAGCCCTAGTCATTAAGACACATCACAACTATATTATGCTCTACAGACACCACCTGGACGGTCTGGTATATTTTTAATTTGATATTTTTACCACAGTCATTAAATGAAGTAAATATATTCCATTAAAAATTCTCACACTTCTTCAGATGGTGTACGTCTTTCTCCCCAGAAGTAAGAGCAAGCTGAAACCCTACAGCAATGACAAAACATTTAAAGAACACAGAATTCAAAATTTTTACATTTGTAATTGCACATTGAACCACAGAAAAAGAAAAATGGTGTTTTTCTATACACCCTTCACTCAATCAAGTATGCTGATTTTAATCAGAAATTAGACTTTGCCTGTCAAGTCAGATCTTACGATTAAGTATAACTCGTAAATTAACGATCGATCTTATGATGGAGTTTACAGTACAATACTCTTAGAGTTACAATGTGTTTGGGAAACACAGCCTAGTTCTGTATAATGGAACAAAAAATGTGATTTGATTAGAAACTAACCGGTTAATCAATCAATCAACCAATTACCACTCCAACATTGTGGAATGCGCCTGTAGCTAAAAGTGCTCCATGAAAGCACCACCCAGAAAAAAATGCAATGAAACTATCTGGGAATTGCAACAAAGTGATGAACAAACCCCTGAATCAGAACAAAGCTAATAGGCAATGTGTGTAAAAAATGTCTTAACAATGTCAATCGCAAATACCTGGATTAAAACTAAACGGACACTTCATTGAGATGTTTCTGTCACCAGATTGCACACAGCACACTTTTTTCTGCTTGGTTACGTGACTGAGCCATACAAAGGACTGGCATACCAGTACATGTGCTTCTTGCCTTACACATATTGCTGCTCCGTGCGACGCTAACACTACAAATTAAATGTGCCTCTCACACAAATACAGGATTAAATGTATGCCTATAACGTCTGCTCAGTTCTTGTCATTTGATTGCACGCCATGCAAGCCCTTAACCTCTCCCTACTAGGCTATTCCACATTTCCTATGTGCCAAAAAACTCTTGAAATGGCCACTAGAGGGGGATATTCCCATCAAACCCCAGGCTAGATATAAGGGAAAAAAAGAGACATTATAAAATTAAAAGTTTATCCTTCACAAAAATGCTCTATAATAAAAAGAAACTCTGTGGAGCATATGAATGCAAAAAAAGAGTTACCAGGAAAGACAATCATAAGCAAACAAAGTCAATGGCAAAAATCAAAAAATAGAACGAAAAAGGTACAAATTCCAGAAATTGCAAACAGCAGAGAAGTAAATCACACCGAAACACTCATCAACTCCCAAGCACATTCAAATGAACCTCAAGAGACTGTGGGTTGCCACTGCCTTTGTATGGCTGAGTGCAGACCCTTGTGCTGATGGGTAGGTGGCTCTACCTATTTGGGAACCACCCATAAAACACAAGGAACATAAAGAATAAAGCAAATAATAAGCAAAAATAACATTAATGTAAATCAAAGATTCAATAATGAACAAAGAAGACTAAAACAAGAATCTGAACCCCAGCCAGGAAAATACAACAGTCCCTCACTAAATGTAAATAGACACACACACACGCGCGCACGCGCGCAAGGCATGATATTGACCTCAGTAGACAATATCTTCTGTGAAATAATGCATTAATATTGCAAAATAACACAATAATGTTTTTGAGTGGTGGGAATACACTTTGGTATTATGATAGCTGGAGTTCACAACTCCCTTTTGCTCCCCACCATGCTGAGTCGGTCAATGTCAGACTCAGGACTACCTGGAAACCACATGTGAAAAGGAGCATCTTAATCGGTGAGTGCTGCCTTTCTCACCTGCTCATGGTGGCCTGTGTCTCACACTCTCTCTTTTCTCTCTCTGTCTTTCAGGTCTGGTGGGCCAACATTATTCTGTTTTTAGCTTTTTACTAATGCATGTGTCTTTGACTGTTGCCCGAAACTCAATGCACTGTCGGAAATCCATCAGAACTGCCCTCTGTCACCAATTCTGCTTGTAATTTTTATGGATTGAATTTCTAGTAGTGGAGGGTGTCCAGTTTGGAGACCTCAGGATTTTGAAGATGATGTTGTCCTGCTGGCTTCATTGGGCTGTGACCTCAGACACGTTATGGGGAGGTTTACAACAGAGTGTGAAGTGTCCAGGATGAGAATCAGCACCATCGATTCTGATGTTATGGTTCTTAGTCAGAAAAAGCATGGAGTTCCCTCTACAGGTTTGGGGATGAGGAGTTGCCTCATCTTGGAGTCTTATTCACAAGTGACGGAAGAAGACAGCAGGAGACCGACAGGGGAATTGGGATGGGAAATTGACAAGGGGATCAGAGTGGGGTCCACAGTCATCCCAACATTGTACTGGGCAGTTGTGGTGAAGATTAAGCTGAGCCGAAAGACAGAGCTCTTTATTAACCAGTCAATCTACCATCCTACTAACACCTAAGGTCACAAGCTTTGGGAAGGGGCCGAAAGAACTAAATTGTGGATACAAGCAGTAGAACTGACCTTCCCTCACAGGGTGTTTGGACTCAGCCTTAGAGACAGGGTGAGAAAAACAGACATTCAGGAGGAACTCGAAGTACAGCTGCTGCTGCTCCTCCATATTGAAAGATGACAGTTGAGGTTGTTTAGGCTCCAGTTTGGAATACCTCCTGGAAGGCTCTCTGGGGAGGTTTTTTGGGCATGTCCAACCAAGAATAGCCCTCAGGGTAGACCCAGGAGAGATGATATCTCTCTGCTTGCCTGGGAACATCTTGGTATCCACCCCAGAGGAATTGGAGGAGATGGCAGGGAACAGGGACATCTGGGCATCTTTGCTTGGACTGCTGCCACCGTGACTCAGACCCAGATAAGTGGCAGAAAACAGACGGGTGGATAGATGCATGGATGCACAGGTCACTTTTAAAACAGTTTAAAAATTGTTAGACTAATGCAAAATAATGTTCACAATTATTAATAATAAAAAATATATCTAACATTTCATTATAGTGTTCATTAATATTAATCAATAATGTTTTATAATCTTCATTATTCAGTGAAAGAGGCCCCTGCAGACTTGGCTTGAATGCCACTTGAATGCCATCATTCGGATCAGGGTACGGGGCATTTGTCACCCTGGATAGTTGCCTATAATTCCTATGGCAGGAACCACCCATGGTGCCAAGCCAATACTGATTTGGGTTTTGATTGTAAAGCTCCATGGTCCTCCTTGGTGACCCCTTTCATTTTAGTCCACTGCCGGGCATTTCTTAGTATGGTTTCAGAACATTTTTATTATCCATGATTGTGAGATTTGGGAGACAGCCATCACAGGCTGGCATTAGGACACTACTATTGAAGATGATGGCAAGCCCAGCTGTTGCAATGCCCTCCTTTTCCAATTTACTTGCTTCCCTCCCAAATCCCATGGGGTGTGTGTTAAAAATTAATTTAGGGAATGAGTGTGGCTTAGTGTGTCCTGCAACTAAAACAAGGAATTCCATGTAAAGCAACTTGTGGGAAATTGAGGACAGTGGTTGCCACTTTCCACCCTCTCTCACACCCAACATGTGAAGATTAAATCCCATATTTATGAGCAGCTAATGAAAGATAAACAACAGAAATCCACTGTCTTATGAAAACAAAGCCAGAGAGAGAGAGAGAGAGACAGAGAGAGACAGGGACCTTTAGGATCTCCAGGGGCCTCAGTGGGCAATGGATTAAAAGAGAAGCAATTAGAAAATGAAAGGTTTATTCATCTGTTTAATACCTGCCTTCTACTGAAATCTCACCCCGTTGCCTGTCTTGAAATGCCAATTAACCAAACAGAAACATTTTTATGGCAGGTGGGAAAACATGCAAAAACCACATAGATAGTGAATCGAATACCCGAGATATTGGAAGCCACAGTTCAGAGATGCCAGTGTGTGTGACACTCACTTCTTTGTGATGCAACCAGCAGCACCAGAACTGAGTCACAGTAAATCCATCAAGTGTCCTTCCTGCACAGTATACTTCAAGTTTATATAGCGCCTTTTATCCTGAATAAATATGACATGTAAGGAATATACGCTCAGTATTTTGTAAGCTTGTACAGTGCCCGTCTTTACCAATATATTAGTTATAGTAATATAAATTCAAATTTAGATTTTCTGTATTATGGCTTATCATAGTGATGGACCCCAAAGAGCTTTATAATGTTTTAATTCCCCAAGACATTTTTGATTTTGATTACGTGGATCACTTAGTTCTCATATTGTACTTGTTGTTGCCGTTCATGGCAATGAAACCACCACCCCAAAAGAGCTAATGCGGCATAATATTCCACGTCCCAGGATACCAACCACCACCAACCCTGGACATGCCACCCCCATTTCTTTCCTGATAGCCATTTCTGACCTTAGAGCCCCAACCCATCCATCGTCCAGCATTACCTGCACCCGAGCCTCCGTCAAGTCTGTTCGGAGTGCCAGCTGTTCCCTGGCATAGACATCAGGATAATGAGTCTTCTGGAAGACTTTCTCGAGCTCTTCTAGCTGGTAGCTGGTGAAAGTGGTTCGATTTCTCCTCTTTTTGCCTTTGTTACTGTCGCCTTCGCCCTTGTCCAGTGGGCTGGCCAGGTCAGATCCTGTTCGGTCTTGAGGCCCTTTGACCCCTGTCTCCTTCACGGTGAGGTAGCTGCTGTCCATTCCTGCTGGTTCAGAGCTGGGGGGTAACTCGGAGTCGGTCAATCCAGAGGAGTCTTTGCCTGCAAAAAAGGAAATGCTGCCATGGTTATGTGAGATAAATAAATCATGTTATTAAATTAGTGCTGCATGAGTCCAGAAGGTCCTGTGACAATACCAAAGCAGTAACACAGTACACTATAAACTCAACCTTAGGTCATGGGAAGCTTATATATTGTCTTTCAGTCTCAGGACAACCATGAGCTTATGGAGTGACTATCACTCTCAGTAACCAAACACTTACAGTATATTTTCTGCTTCAGTCACAGAACACAGGCACAGTGCATTTCACTTGCAGTACCTTAGAACATAACCTTATACAGGGGGTCCTCAGGTTACAACGACATACGACGTTTCAAGTTTACAACACTCACTCCCATAAAAACGTTTAAAAAATTGAGACATGAGAAGGAATAAAGGTAAGGATTTTTTTTACACTCGTTTTTTCTGTTACTACAGTACAGTGTACAGTACAGTATTTTCATGTCGTTTTCCTTTTTCTGTGGCTTAGATGTGTTTTTATGTTCTAGATTATGATTTTGCAAATTGTTAGGATAGCTAAGTGGCTTAGGCTAGGGTATGTTTCGACTTACACCAAAATTCGGGTTATATCACTGTTGTAGGAACGGAACTGTGTCGTAACCCGAGGACCCCCTGTATGTAGCATCTTTCAGTCTCAGTGCATCATGACCTTATATAGTGCCTTTCACTCACAGTATACTATAACCTCGTCGAGTACCTTTTAGTCAAAGGTCTCTACAGATCTCTTAACCACTGCTGCCTTCAAATGCTTCAGTGAGAGCTCATGAATGCGATCCCTAGACACCTTCATGAATGGGGCGGGGCTTCACACCTGAAGTCTAAATCACCCCTCCCCTCGTCTTTCCCATAAAGATGAAACCACACCCTGGTGGACTAGGCAATGAGGACTCAACACAGCCAAGAATTTACTCTATTGTAATTCTCATGCGTGCCAGAGGATTACCTTATGGGGCTCATCAGAGGCAAGTAATTCCACTTCGGGATGGAAGGGGGTGCTGTTGCTAATGCTACCACTTCCTTCTTCCTCCACAGCTCAGAGAAAACACCCAGTGAGGGTAACTGACTCCACCCCTTCTGAGCCAAGTCCTACAAAACCAGGCATCCCCAGAAGGAGGCATCTCAATTTGGTTTGAGCCCGACCGGAGGATGGACCTCGTCAAAGCCAGACCCGCTCAAATGAACAGCATTTGTAACCTAAGGAAAAGGGAAATCCTGTATTTCTTTTGCTTAATGCTGTCGCACATTTGTTTTGTTTTCAGTTTGTTTGTTGAATTTAATGGAATGACCTGGCTGGTCATCCTGCTCGACCACAATGGGTATCCTCTCCATTGAATCAGTGCCTTAATGTGCAGGAGTGGCTTGGGTGATCGATGATCCATGCTTTCAGGAGTCGTGTACTCCTGGCAGAGTCAAACACAGCGGCAAGGTCAGAGTTAAGGTCCTGACTAAGACAGACTCAACCACTCTCCCCGTCCCGCCAAGGGTCCATTCAAACTGGTGCAGTTTTCTTCCGTCTCTCATTGTCCTTGCACACAGCTTGCAGGGATGATAAAGTATCTAGCCCAAGGACATTTCAAAAACCATCTGACATATGCAAAGTGACACACCAGAAAGCAGTTGGTGGAATGCTGCTCGGAGATTTAAGAACAATAAAGTACGTGTAAAGGTCCGAATAGGAGGGGAAAATGTCCCACAATGGGTAAAAACCACTCTAATACAGTGAAGGAGTGGTTTTAGAAAAATAGCCCAAAATATCATGTTGTATTTAAAAAAGAAGCCCAAAAAAACCAAAAACTTTGAAAGCCCATTCTTTTCTTGCGAAAAACCATCAAAAGTAACCCAGTTGGACAGGAAGACAGCACACCTGTCAACACTGACGGCTTGCCATGTGGAGTCCTGATAGGAAGTGAAGAAGTGTGATGAAGCATTGCGCACCCTCACTACCACCGATATCACCAACTCTTTTGTGCAGGCCCTTCCTTTCATGTTTTAGAGATGGATGAATGGATGGACGGTGTCATCATTGAATCGACGGACAGCCATGACAGACTGACTGAGGAAGGGTATCAGTCTGTTCTCTTTTTTATGTCTGCAACTAGTCCAGAATGCTGTGGCAAGATTATTGATTGGCACAAAGAATTTCCTCTCTGGGATTAATAAAATCAAAATATATCAAAATCAAATCAGAATCAAAAGCAGTCACGTCACTCCGGTATTAGCTTCCTTGCACTGGCTCCCAGTGTGTTTTAGGATTCAGTTTTGGTTTTAAAGCTTTTAATGGCTTGGCCCCGCCTTTTTAAACGTATGCTTTTTATACTTTTGCTTGTTTTTATCTTAATGTGTCAAAGACAATGATCAAATGGTTTGTTACTTTGTTATCCTTTTCCTTGTTTTTTATCTTTTATATGTGCAGCACATTGGCTAACACTATGTTGTCTTTAAATGTGTTTTCTAAATACAATTTTCCTGCTTGCTACTCCATTCTAGCAACCACCGTTTAATGAAAGTGTCTTTAACATTCTGAAGTCTACGCCGTCAACATGACACAAATGTTTGGAGTGAAAAAGGAAATAAAGTGACAGTTTTTTATTGGATTTTTAAAAACCACACGTTAAAAACCCAGCTGTTACGCTCCAGTGTTTTAGAAGCTGATAAGCAATTTGTGGGGTTTTAAAAGAATTAAGAATTCACCTCAAGGAATTAACTCCACTATAAAAGCAATTGATCTGTCTTGATGTTAATTTCGACTCTTTCGAATTAAGTTTTAATCTTTTTTTAGTGCAACAAATGTAATATTCCTCAAATAATTACATAATGATGGTATAACAGACACTTGAAGTGAAACTTTGCTTCTTACACTTTCTGTGGTTCACCTATATAGTCATGGCATTTCTGCTTGTAGGGACAGATGTTGCATTAGAAAAAAGTAATAATTTCCCCCACTCGGTTAAATTTTTTAGAACAGTGTTTCCCAACCTGTGGAACATGGCGACATTTGAGGTGGGCCGCAGCCAACCCCAGATAAAACCCTGACGACACAGAGGCAGCAGAAGGAACACCACTGATTATCAGGCTAGATTCATGAAACACATGGGATACCCCCCCCCCCCCCCCCCACATCACACAGGGGGAAATCGCCCCATGTGGTCTCACTAAATTGAGGCAGGGGGAAACCACCACCCCCGTAGTTGGTTGCGCTAAATTCACAGAAGCCATACCAGCTGGTCGTGCTCAATTCACAAAGTGGGAACCCCCTGCTTGGCAGCAGTAAATTTACAAACCTGTTGCTTGCAGTAAATTTGGGGAGGTGTCTGTCTTCCCCAATTTCCTGGTCATCGGGACATACTGACATGTTAAAATCTGGGTGGTGGCACCACTAAGGTTGAGAAACACCAATTTAGAACAACCTTCAGGTTTGTCTTCTAAAAGGATACGTTTGGGATTTTTCAATGCATTTGCCAAACAAGACTACTGTATGTTCTACAGTTAAACGCTTTCCATAAATTTAATAAATTATTTTGCCTGCACTGGCACTATACATTGGAGGCTATGGGGCATGGAAGAAAGGCTTACAGACTTACTAAATATGCTGTGGTGGGGTGGCGCCCTGCCCAGGGTTTGTTTCCTGCCTTGCGCCCTGTGTTGGCTGGGATTGGCTCTAGCAGACCCCCGTGACCCTGTAGTTAGGATATAGCGGGTTGGATAATGGATGGATGGACTTACTAAATATGTCAATTTTTCAAGCCAACCCAGCTGTTGAGTATTGATCCGCGCCCTCCGTGTTTCCAACACATGTTTGTGACAACAAAAGGGATCTGGAAATAATCACTTTATTGTATATTCCTGGTACTATTTCTCTTGAGTTAAGAATATGTTTTCTATTCGCTTGTGCGAATTCTCACATAAATACGGGAAGAGAATCAAAAAACCAACCATGTAGCATGAAAAGTTTACTGTGCTTTGGTCTGTTGAGAGGAAACCACACTCTTAGGGGGTGAAAGGTGCTAAACTAACATGCAAGTATGATCTTCTTTAAAAATGGCTGAATCTCAAAATCTCATGCTTATGCCACAAGAAACAACTACATCTGTGAGCTTATCTCAGCATCAATCCAAAAGTAGGAGCCATTTAACTGATGGTGAATGACAATGATGAGATGCCAGGATAATGCCAAAGCACATACCCATTGCCTTGCCTGCCAGTCTCCATGTATGTTGGAAAAAGAAGAGAATAAACCACCTTTCTTCAAGGACTGGGGGTCTGAGTGTTTCCTAGTCTTTATAATCTATCTATCCTATTTAATAAAAGGATACATGTCTGTGGGTCTGGTTATCTGTGTGTCAATCTGCTTGCTATGTCTCTGTCATTTCAACAGATGGCACATCATAAATATATGTAGCAATAAAATACATGGTACTTGTCATTTGAACGGATGGTGCACCACAAACATTAATGCTGCTTTTACGACTCCCAGACCAAATGACATATAACAGCGACATGTGCATTGCATTTGTCATTCCAACAGATGGCACATCACAAGTATTTGTAGTAATGAATTTTATTACCAAAAATGTATGTGATGTGCCATTTGTTGGATTGACACATGTAATGCATATGTCTCTACTATATGCAATTTGTTTTTTAATTTCATAAAAGCAGTGTTAATGTGTTTGATGCACCATCTGTTGGATTGACAAATGCAATACATTTTATTAGTACATGATTTACAAATACTTTCCAACAGATCATGCACTGCAAATGTTAATGCTGAGGTCTTACTTAGATTTCAACTCGTCCTAGACGGGTAGCACAGCCAGTCTTTATAATAAAATGCAAACTGACTGTGTGTGTCCAATCCATCCAAGTAATCTGGCTTTGGTCGCTCAGTTGTCGGGATGATGACACAATACTTTAGGGTTGTGAAGTTCAATTCATGATTGTGATAATTTTTTCTAGTTAAAATGGAGCATTTTAATGACAACAGAGCTAATTACTTACCAAGAAACGTCCATCTGTTAAATAGTAATGAGGTGCAACCCAAGTCACCTTCAAAGATGGAAGGTATCTGCAAGAATACGAGTGATGTGTTCAAAGCGGGCAATGAGTGGCCCATCCATCACTGGTCATTGTGAAAAAGCAGACAGGAGGTGAGCCCCTTGAAATGATGAAAATACGGGAATGTGATCGAGAGAGGAAGAGGCGGGCAAGAGAGTTTGGGAGACACGAGGATGCTATGGAAAGGCGCATGAGGAGCACCAAGAGTCACCTTCAAAGATGGAAGGTGTTTGCAAGAATACATGATGTTTTCAAAGTGTGCAATGAGTTCACATGTACCATTGTTGGAGGTCAAAAAGAACACCAGAAGCAAGCAAGGCGCCTCCAAATGACAGCCTGAGAAGCAGCCTTTATGTGAATATGATCAAGAGAGGAAGAGGCAGGCAAGAGAGTCGGGGACACAGGAGGATACTGAGGAAAGGTGTAGGAGGAACTCTGAGAGTCGCCTTCAAAGATGGAAGGTATCTGCAAGAATATGTGTGATGTTTTCAAAACCGCCAATGAGGGGCCCATCTACCATTGGTCATTGCCAAGAAGCAGACAGGAGGCGAGCAAGGCCCCTTGAAATTATGGGAATACGGGAATGTGATCGAGAGAGGAAGAGGCCGGCAAGAGAGTTTGGGAGACACAAGGATGCTGAGGAAAGGCATATGAGGAGCACTAAGAGTCGCCTTCAAAGATGGAAGGTATCTGCAAGCATACAAGTGATGTTTTCAAAGCGTACAATGAGGGGCCCTTCTACCATTGGTTGTAGTCAAAAAGTGGCGAAAAAGGCGAAATGACTGAGTCTGATTCTGAGCAGTGGCGTATGAAGAATGCTGAGGGTACACATACGGCAACAGAGGCAGAGGCAACGTGAAGATACCAAGGACAGATGCAGGAGGAACACTGTTTTTAAACTTATTCTATTAGCTGTCGAGAATCCAAAACAACATACAAGGAGCACTTTCAACAATGGTCAAAATATTACTTTCAAGAAGCAACCCAAGTCCAAATCAAAATTCAAAGAGCAAAATTAATAACAAGAGAGGGGAGACATCATAATGGAAACAAGAACTTATGAAGATCAAAAACACCAAGGAACCCAAGGAAGGGAGGCGAACACCACGAGCTGGTAAAGTTAGATCTCTTATAACTTTGAAAGATGCTGAGAAATTAGTTCATGCTTTTGTTTACAGTCGGCTAAATTACTGTAACGCACTCCTCTCAGAACTACCCAAAAAAAGACATCAATCGCTTGCAACGAGTGCAGAATGCAGCAGCCAGAATCTTAACTAGGAAAAGAAAATCCGAGCACATCACACCAGTCTTAGCGTCATTACACTGGTTACCTGAGTCATTTAGAATTGACTTTAAAATACTGCTTATGGTTTACAAACCCTTAAATAATCTGCTCCATCCTATATTTCAGAATGTCTGACACCTTACACTCCAAATCATAACCTTAGATCTTTAAATGAGGGTCTCCTTAGAATTCCAAGAGCTAAACTTAAAAGAAGTGGTGAGGCGGCCTTCTGCTGTTATGTGCCTAAAATCTGGAATGGCTTACCGATAGAAGTTTGCCAGGTTAATATGGTGGAGCACTTTAAAAAAAAAAACTGCTAAAAACTCATTATTGTAACATGGCCTTCTCATAGCTTCATTTTAATTGAACTCTGATATTCTGTATTTGCATTTAATTATCATTATCATTCTCGGTGGCTCCAAAATCCGCACTAACCCCTACTTTCACTGCTGTTCTTTTTCCGATTTTCTGTGGTGGCGATCTGCGCCGCCACCACTTGATCAGGGCACCATGCAGTCCCTACATTGATGGATTGAAGGCCAGAGGTCCACATGACCATCATCATCAAGTTCTTCCACGTGAAGCCTGAATACAATGAGGACTGATTGAGATCAATTATGTTAGGTAGAATGCCTAGATGGAGCTGGGTGGTCTCGTGTCCTTGGAACCCGTCTGGAGTTTTTTTTTTTTTTTTTTTCTGTCCTCCCTGGCCATTGGACTGTACTTTATTCTATGTTAATTAGTATTGCCTAATTTTATTTTTATATTTTGTTTTTTTTTTCTTTTTTTCCCTTTTCCTTCATCCTGTAAAGAACTTTGAGCTACATCACTTGTATGAAAGTGTGCTATATAAATAAATGTTGTTGTTGTAAGCTAACGCCTGAGCAGCCGAGCTGAGGCCAGTAGGTGCTTTATATACTGTAGGCCTACTTCTGTCACACTCTATTACATTACAAAGGCACTGAGGAAGAATTACAAACTTTACAATCAAAGTGAATGGAGACCAAACAAGGGAGTGGAAGAAAATGATAACATTTCTAAATATACCATACAATCCTAACAAAAGTGAGCATCTGCACCAATGCTGCTGTTTTTCAGTCGTCAGCGCTGTCCACCACAGTAATGGGCCAGTGTTCCCATAATGAGTATCTCAAGTCTTTCAATTGTATGAGGGACATTCTACTTTGCAAGGTACTAAGGAAACACTTAAGGCCACCATCATTTCAGCATAACAAGTTTAGTTACAAGATTAGCTTAGTCTTTGTTTGGTGTGAGCCCCCTAGTGGTCACAATATCATAATGTCAGTGCGACGCAACAGGATCTTCTTTTCCAGATCACACAAAAACGTTTTATTCTCCGAACGTCACACTGCACAGACTTCCAGGAAGCACTGGCATGGGAACTTCTAAGATGGGTTTAGCTAAAAGCGGCATAATGACAATTGCAGACGAGTTGCCACAGAGAGATGATTTAGAAAGATTACTGAAGCCTCGCTCCAAACCCCCTCACACCGCCCACGGCCAAGTCCCTGTCATTATGTCACATTAGCCTGCCACTTTGGCTTATCCTGGATTCTTCTAACCATTCCAGGAATGCCCGCCTGGGTGGCAGTGTACAATAAGCTGCAGATGTGGATGGCGGCTCTCTCATTCTCGAGTTGTTATCCTCCTAGGCTCTGACGGGGGTCTCTCTGAGCCATAGGTGTGTGTCAAGTACTGTGATGCTCTTCAGAACAAGGGCTTGTAGTGAAAAGCAGATGGCACTGACATGTCTCTCCATCCACTCAACTTGTGTGAGGGGTCATCGGCTAATGGCAGCAGAGAAGGTGCCAGGCAGAAGATCATCAACAGAATGTCAGTTGTAAACCAAATGTGAAATAAATTAAAGCTTGATAGCTCAATGACAGTCAATAAGGCCTCACCTTGAACAGGTAAGGACACTCAATGGTGACCCTGAGTGGTCGTGTCCCTGTGGCCTGTTAAATCTGCATACGCTCACAGGTGGGCAGTACCATAAAGTCCTGGATTTTCTTGACATTCCCATGCATAGTGTTCCATACATTCTTAATTTGAAGGTGTAAAGAATTAAAAAAACTACAATGTTCTTGCCTTCATCAACAGCCAGAGAGCTGTAATTTATTTCTTAATATTTTGAACGTGTTCTTACTACAAAATTTAAACTGACGAGAAAAGAGGAGGGACTCGGCAACTGTGATCTGGCACATCATTCACCTTATCATGGACTTCAACCAGTGGTTTCAAGGCATGAGTCTCAATGGGATGGCAGTTAAAAAGGTGACCTGCTTGGGGCGCTACAGAGACAGAGCTGAATCCACAAAGGAGTGCCACGGAGTGACTGCCATGTTTCACAGGGTGACTTGGGATGTCATGTGAAGTGACTGAGAGTGTGTCACAGATAAATTGGGAATGTGACTTGGGGTGACTGGGAGAGTTATGGGATGATGGAGAATGTGTCACAGGGTAATCAGGAGTGTGTCATGGGGCGATTGAGAGTGTGTCACATGGAGAATGAATTTATGGTGTGTGTAACATGGAATGATGGAAAATGTGTCACAGGTTGACTGGTAGTGTGACATGAGGTGCATGGGCATGTGTGGACCGGAAGTGCGTCATGTGTCATAGGGTGACTAAGACTGTAATGCAGTAACACAGTGTGTCACAGGGTAATAAGTATCATGGGGTGACTGGAAGTGTGTGTTATGTTGAATTGTATTGTTAGGTAATGAGAAGTGTCACTGGTTTACTGGTAGTGTAACATGAAGTGACTAGGAGTGTTAATGCGGTGACAGATCGTCTCGCAGAGGGATTGGGAGTGTGACATTGGTCGACTAGGCATGTGTAGGTGGTAACTGGTAGTGTGACATGGAGTAATGGTGAGTGTGTCACAGGTTAGCTACTGAACAATTGGTTGGTGAAATAATTAGCTTGGCCTAGGATGCAAAATAACCCAGCACCGCCACTGGTCATGGGGTGACTACGATCGTAATGGCTGTTTCACAAGGTAATTTAGGAGAGTGTCATGAGGTGACAGGGAATGTGACCTGGGAATGTGAAGGGAATGACAGGAACTGTGTCATTGGGTGACTAGGATTGGAATGGGGTAACAAAGTGCGTCTCAGGGAAATTAGGAGAGGGGCATGGGGAGTTTTTGTTTGCAAATCAAATGAATGAGATTCGTTAGACTGGTCGTCGAATCAAAGGTGTTGAGTCAGTCAGGTGGTTCTTGCGCATGTGCCTTAAACATGAACCACCCTTAGCAAAACAACAGACGCTGATGACATCACACATGCAGCACAAGCATGCGCTTTAGCACTCCCGTTGAGCTCCAGTGAATCAATTTGTGCTCACAAAACGATTGATTTGATTCACTGAAAAGAGTCGTTCAAAAAATGGGAATCGCCCGTCACTGACCCACTCCGCAATGGTATTGCAGCGTGTGCGTCTTCCACACTGTTTTGTTTTTTATCTTGATTGTTTCTGCATGCAGAAATTCAGTGTAAACTGCACCATGCATACAGATAGTCCTATACAGCCTACCTTTAATCCTCCCCATATATTAAACCGACCAATATGAACTCCCCAAGCTTCCACGTTATTAGCATTCGCCACTCTTGCAGTTAATGTGGAATTTATAGGTTGATTATTATTATTGTTGTTTTTTTTTTTGTTTTTTTTTGTTTTTTTTTTTTTAAGTATACTCCATGGATTAGGCAAGCAAGAAGAAAAGAATTACTAATTTTAAAACTACTCGGGGTACCACTGGGGTACGAGAAGAAAGGAAACGCATAAATTAAAATAAACTGTAGCTGTGGAATAACGGCGTTCCCGACCACATTAAACACCTCCGTTTGGTGATGGACGCAAACCTGCGGCCTTCTTAAAGCTTTGAAAAAGTAAATGTGAAAAAACAAAACTGTGGTTCTAAGCGTTTGCAAAGCGACGGAAGGCGTCCCAATGAAGTGGACCGGACTGCCTGGTCAGCACACCAGCTGTGTTACCGGCAGGTAGGAATATAAAAGAAAAAAAGACGCCGATGAAACAGAAGTGACTGTCAGCACCTCTTCATACCGAGACGCGGTCCAGCCCTCGCATTTTTATCGTTTCTCGCATGAATGTGAACATTATGTCCATCTTGTTTCAAAGCGGCCCGTCACGCTGGCCCGTCTGTCTCGGACGACAGCAGCGATAACACAAGCCAGCCCCTCGCCATAAATCAAGCTTTCATCGTCCGCTGGGCCGCCGCGCTCTCTTGGAATGCCGTCTGCCAAAAATGATTGGTCTGCATAACGAGGGGAAAAGCCGACTAAACACTCAGCGGGGCCCCTCGGAGCCGGGACGGAGCGAGTGGCCGTCTTCACGGGACCTGCTTGGTCTTTCCGTTGTGACGACCCGGCCTGCTGCCGTTTTCTTATTCTTATTCTTATTTATTATTCTTGTTCTGCGCGATCTGTCATTTTATTTTTGGTTTTGTTTTCTCAACTATATTATCTGTAAAATCTATCAATCAGTCGATCTTTTAATGTAGTTCCATTTATCTGTCTATTATATAGTGCATTCACATTATTATACTATGGAATGCTTTCACCTCTGTCAATCAGTCTATAAGATAAGTGCCTTTAACCTGTTTTCTTTTTACCTATCTGTTAAATATTGCATTCATATCTACCAATCTATCTACTATATGGTGCCTTTTATCCACCGTTTTGTTATATGGTACATTAACTTTTATCAATCTATCTATCTTTTATCTATCTGGCACATAGTGCATTCACATGAATTAGTCTATTCCATACTTCATTCACATTTATCAATCTACCTATAATATAGTGCCTTTATCTATGTGTTATATGGTACATTCATATTTATCAATCTATTATATAGTGCATTCAGATATATCAATATGTTTGTAATGTATTGCCTTCTATCTATCTATCTATCTATCACATAGTACATTCACACCTATCAAACTATCAACTATATAGTGCATTTTATCTATTTTTACATAGTGCATTCACACCTATTAGTCTATTATATAGTATGTTCACATTTATAAATCTATTATACAGTGCCTTTTTATCTATCTAGTTGTTAAGCATCTCTTATGAAGTGCATTAATATCAATCAATCAATCTGTTATATAATGTCTTTTATTTCAATGTCTCATATATAGTGCTGCAGTCACAACTATCCATCCATCCATTATCCAACCCGCTATATCCTAACTACAGGGTCACTGGGGTCTGCTGGAACCAATCCCAGTCAACACAGGGCGCAAGGCAGGAAACAAACCCCGGGCAGGGTGGCATCCCACCGCAGGGCGCACGCACACACACACACACACACCCACACCCACACTCACACCAAGCACACACTACGGACAATTTAGAATCTCCAATGCACCTAAACTGCATGTCTTTGGATTGTGGGAGGAAACCCACGCAGACACAGGAAGAACATGCAAACTCCACGCAGGGAGGACCCGGGAAGCGAACTCGGGTCTCCTAACTGCGAGGCAGCAGCGCTACCCACTGCGCTATTATATACTGCACCACCTATTTGCTACATAGTGCATTCACATCAATCAATCAATATGTTATATAGTGCCTTTTATCAGATAGATAGATAGATAGATAGATAGATAGATAGATAGATAGATAGATAGATAGATAGATAGATAGATAGATAGATAGATAGATAGATAGATAGATAGATAGATAGATGCAAATGCACTACATTTTAGGCTAACTAATTAGAATGCATTATCTATCTATCTATCTATCTATCACATTGTGCAATCACATCTGTCAATCTCCCTGTAATATAGTGCCTTTTATCTATATGTTATATAGTGCATTCACAATTCTTTTAGTTTATTATACAGTATAGTACATTCATATCCATCAATTTATTTGTTATAAAGTGCTTTTATCTATCTATAGATGGATTTATCTAAATATTCCTTAATTGAAGTGTGCAAAGCGGGTGGAGACATCTCCAAACAGGCAGATGACTGTCATTAAAGCAAATGGATGCTCCACAACGTATTCAGTCAGGGGACTGATGACTTATCTACAGTATTCCTGTTATTCTAGTTTTTCATTTTTTTTTATTAATTTTTATTCATTTTCAGAACTGTTGCATTTTTTTTTACCTGAACATTTTAAGGTACAATGTGTAAATAATGCTGGAAAAAGCTATTTGTAATGGGTTTTGATGTCAGCCTGTAAACACAAAAGAAGTGACAACTTCACAGGAGTGTGATGATTTTCTGTAGGCACTTCATGTATTTACTGAAATGGACTGGCGCTCTGTCCCTGTCTTGAGCCTTTTTACTGGTTATGAGAATTGCACCAATGGCCATAGTACCGTAGCTGATGCTCCCCCACAATGCAGGTAATGTGCCTCATTTGGGATTCTATAAGCAATACAAAGTCAAACCAGTGATAACTAAGGATTCTCTGAAGAGACACAGTACTGAAGGAGTCCAGTCTTCGTATCAGGTCATTGGATAGCGTCCATGTTTTGCATGCACCTGCCCAGCAAGTGGTCCTCCAACTTGGGGGCTTGTGGCAGCATTGGCACTTCAGCCACCGTAACAAAACTTCACACAGCTCCGAAATGGCAGACAGAACTCCTTTTTGCTCTCCGTTTGAGTAGCTCTACTGTAGCCGCCCACAGGAAAGCTGCTCGCATCTTGAAGGAGATGTGGGAAAGCCCTTGGGAGCCTCATCCCCAGAAGAGTCAAAACTGGCCTGTTGGGGAATGGAACTGGTGTGATGCTGAGGCGTCGCCCATTGCATGGCAGCACTCGGGTCCCAATTTGAGGTGTCCCATCTGGGAACGTCGTCTCTCTGACATGATGAACTGACATCACCACAGTGCTAAAATACATTTGAATGAAATCACTCAATTCAAGACCTTTGTTACCAACAGAATCTCAGTGATCAGAGATCTTTCACGACCTTCACAATGTAAGTACGTCACATCTGACCTGAATCCAGAAGACCAAGCATCAAGAGGGTTAAGCACAGAAAAGTTTATCAAAAGCAAAACATGGTCACAAGGTCCAAGCTTCTTGTTATTGCCAGAACAAAAGCAGCCAGAAAGACCAGATCAACAAAACAATTCTCTTTCTGAAGATCATCCAGAAATTAAAACCTGTGCCACTAACATGACAAGTGTAGAAGAGATTACTGGACCAGTAAATAAACTCGTCACCTACTTCTCAGAATAGCAACGCTTAAAGAAAGTGGTGGCTTGGCTTCTCAAGTTATTACCTGAACCAGTTAAGAGAAGCCCCTTTAAGCCCTATTAAATGCTCAAGCCCCAACACCAGGATCTCATGACTGACAGTGTCAGATACCATTGAAAGATCTAGAAGGACAAGGACTTCTGCCCCACCTGAGTCAGTAATAAGAGAGATGTCATTAAATACTTTCAGGAGGGCCGTCTCAACCCCATGATAACTCCTAAAGCCAGATTGATAGATCTCATATACAGTAAGTTATTAGAATTCATAAAGAAATCTTTCTAATATTTTAGCCAAAAACTGAAATTGAGAAATCAGACAGAAATTGGCTAACACTCCACGATCCATCTCATCCAAGGCTCTGCTTGCCATCATAGTTTGGTAGCCTTACAGCAGGTATTTTCACAAATGAAAATGGACCAAAAGCAAATGCAAAAGTTTACTAACATTCAGATCATTTCAGTAAATGAAACGTTGCGATGTCCGATCTATCTCCGTTGATATTAACGGTTTTTGCAGAAGCCAGCAGTTTTACATTAATGACGAGAACAAGTCACTACGCTTTGAAATTCCTCTCTTATTGATGTCTGGGCATTTTTCTTAACAGCTTTTAGTATAATTAGCGTACATCATTTCTCAGAGCAACTGCTTTAAAGTTCTCACATGTCATGTACTTGAGCCTGACAAGTGTTGCACTGGCGTGTCTGTCACTGAAAATACAGAGAAGTTTCTGGGTGGGATACTCCTCACCACCCACTTTTAGGTTTCCTTTGGAATGGCACAGAATGCCCTGGAGAACCAGTGATGTCATTAGCTCCACCCCTTCTACTCCCACCTAAATAGGAAGACCCCATTCAGACTGGATCCTGCGTTCAATGGAGACACAGCTCTACAAGGAACAAAGTAATTCTGACATCTTGAGAAGATCTTAATCTACAAAAGATTAATCCTTCCAGAACATTTTTTTTCTTTTCTTTCATTTTTCTCAACCCATTTTTTTTGTCCTGCACCCTCCCCCACCATAATCTGTAGTCTATGAGGGAGGAGCGAAAGCTTTAGATTCGTCAAAAATTTCAATCTCCGGTTTTTGCCGGATCTCAGTGTTTTGGACTCCCCTGATACCGAAAACATTGATCTCTCGATGATGGGTGTGTGTCTGTCTGTGTGTCACAGTTTCTTGAGGATGATCTACAGCTAAAATGGCTGGATGGAAAAATACCAAACTTGAAACTTAAGCCTGTTATGAGATGGCAATATACTGATTGTTTTTGAGCCAAATCATGCAAGAGAAAGAGGCACTCAAAAGAAATCCTCAAATACCATAATTCTGAAATTCATTATGAATTCTTCTTATCAATTGCTATCGTAATTATATATTTTATGTTCAGAAAGATCAGCATTAGAGCATTAATTAATTACTGAAATGTTATAGAATAGTTCGGGTAACTTGTTTCCTAGGGTGAAAAGCCTACAGATGCTCACATCCAATTTTTTTTTATTTTTGTCATTGTAGAAAATAACTGCATACAATTGAGTCAAACTTATAGAACAAATGACTTTATAGTCAAAATAAAACAAATCAGAAAGCAAAGCAGCAACATAAAAAAACAAGAAAAAACAAAATTAGACTTGCACACTTAACGGGGTATCTCCAGGAAATCCAAACCTTGTTCTTTGTACCTCTTATTCTTTTGCACTCAGGGTTCATAAGAACACCAAAAAAGTTTGGCCTCCCCTGCACTATAGAAATGCAAAGAAAGAAAGAAAGAAATGAAACCTAAAGTCGCAACATGTCTCCTTACAGACATTGCTTTTAATCGAAGGTTCCCCTCAACATTTTGAATTTGTCAAATTGCTCTTTTGCCTTGAGTCCCTCCACATCTTGCAGCCATGATTATCTGACTGTGATAATTTCATTCAAAGGATCTTTGATCACCGGCCATTAATAATAATAATAATTCATTACATTTATATAGCGCTTTTCTCAGTACTCAAAGCGCTAAGCTGACAAATTTGTGGGCATCATGCAGTGTAAATAATTTGTAGTCAACATGTCACTTATATTCATGGTTGTCTGTTAGGTCTAATTAATTATTTTCTTTTTAGTTTTGCAGATTCAGAACAGATATCAGTACATAGTCATATCAGGTTTGAAATATGTGCAACAATAATGTGAACTGTCAAATCAAACATGCAGAATTGAGTCCTGCAGTCTGATAGTGGTCTCAGTGGGAAGAGACGACACAGAGACTCAAGCACGGCTGGTAAGGATTTTTCAACTATTGCTTGTTAAAAATGTATATTTGTGTATATAAATTAATTACCGATTATTTATTACCATTACTCATGTCACACACATGACCATAGGGGACAGCTGAAGGGCCCTTGTAACTGCAATTCTACCACCACTCCAAGGGCTGGCGCTCTGTCCTAATGTCTTTCTCTCTTTCTCCCTTTGCAGACAGGTTGATTGATGGCTAGAACACCTCTGACATCACTTCTGGTGTCCGTCCACCTGGACCCTCCTCCTCCTGTCAGTAACCAGAAGCTCCACCATGTTGAGACAGTTCTGTCTTGAACTCATGTCTACGAAGATAACTCTTTTTGTTTTTTGATGAATTGGGGTGGAGAGGTTGGCACCACAACTTTCTGGTTGTCATATTTTTCTTTTACACTTATTACAGTTTATTCATTACTGTTAAATTCTTTTCTTCTACCACCATCAATGCTAAGGTAACGTTCTTCCACACTAGAATTAACAGCACCACCAATGCACACTCTCTGTTGTCCACTTTCACCCCCTCTTGTTAACCCTCCTCCATCTCCTCCCTCAACCTCCTTGTCTACTGATGACTTTGCCACTTTTTTCCAGGATAGGGTGGCTGCTATCAGCAGTCAGTTCTCACCCACTCATTATGCCTTCTCCCAAGCATCACCCAACATTCTCCACATTCTCTCCGCTGTCTGCCACTGATGTTCCTGACCTCCTCTCTAATCACCCCACTTCCTGTCCACTTGATCCTTTTCCCTCACATCTTCTTCACACCATCTCCTCACTCACACCTGCAATTACACCCATCATCAACACCTCACTCAGCTCAGGAATATTCCCTAACATCTTCAGACATGCTCTGATAACCCCACTTCTCAAAAAAACAACCCTTCGATTCATCCCAAGTTAACAACTACAGGCCTTTCTCTCCCCTGTCCTGTCCTGTCTTTCCAGAACACTTGAATGTGCAGTTTATAACCAGGTCTCTTCCTTGTACAGAATGGATTGCTCGATACCAACCAGTCGGACTTCAAGAGGAACCACTCGACTGAGACGGCTCTTCTGATTGTGGTCAACCAGCTATGACATCCTAGAGCTACCAACATGTCATTGGTCCTGATCCTTCTAGATCTCTCCTCTGCCTTTGACATGGTCAATCAAGACATCCTTCTTGCTACCCTCTTTGATCTTGGCATCACTGATACTGCTCTTAGATGGCTTGAATCCTACATCTCGGACAGATCCTACAGCGTGTCCTGGTGAGGGGAGTTGTCAAAGGCACATCAGTCATGCACAGGTCTACCCCAAGGATCAGTGCTGGGTCCTCTACTTCTCTCCCTGTACACCACCTTGCTGGGCTCCATCACGCAATCTCGTTGGTTCTCTTACCAGTGATATGCTGATGATGTACAGCTGTATCTGTCATTCACCTGGAGGACAATATGGTATTAGCTCTGCATGTCTTACTGATATCTCAACCAGGATGAAGGACCATCAGATAGATAGATAGATAGATAGATAGATAGATAGATAGATAGATAGATAGATAGATAGATAGATAGATAGATAGATAGATAGATAGATAGATAGATAGATAGATAGATAGATAGATAGATAGATAGATAGATAGATAGATAGATAGATAGATAGATAGATAGATAGATGGATGATGGATGGATGGATGGATGGATGGATGGATGGATGGATGGATGGATGGATGGATGGATGGATGGATGGATGGATGGATGGATGGATGGATGGATGGATGGATGGATGGATGGATGGATGGATGGATGGATGGATGGATGGATGGATACTTTATTAATCCCAATGGGAAATTCACAAAATCTGCAGCTCAACCGAGAAAAAACTGAGCTTCTTGTGATCCTGGCCAGCCAGTCTGTTCAACTGTCCATCTCTGTATAGATTGGCTCACTGTCGCTAACACCTGCCAAATTAGTACGTAACCTTGGGGTGGTGACTGATGAGCAGATATCTTTTTCTGAGTACATTTCTACTTCTTCTCATTCATGCAGGTTCATGCTGTACAACATCTGCAAGAACAGACATTATCTGACAGAATATGCAGCACAACTTCTGGTCCAGACTTGGTCACTTCTGGCAGGAGTACCCACATGCGCTATCAAGACGCTGCAGATGGTCCTCAATGATGTGGCCTGTCTTGTGTTTAATCTGCCGAAACGGGCACTTGTCACTCCTCTCTTCAGGTCATTACATTGGCTATCTGTAGCAGCATGCATTAAGTTCAAATTCCTAATGCTGGCCTATAGAGTAGTCAATGGATCAGCACCTGAGCATACGGAGACACTGCTCTACGCCTTCTCGCCCAGTCAGGTCTGCCAGGAAACAGCATCTGGTGATGCCACCTCTACATGGCATCAAGTTTCAATTCAGACTCTTTTCGTGTGTGGGTCTGAGTTGGTGGAACGGGCTGCCCAACTCCATCCATACTGCTGACTCTCTCAATGTATTTAAGAAGCAATTGAAGACCCATCTGTACTGTGAATATCTGTCGAATTGAAAAGAAGAAAATAAAACAAAACTTTGCACTGTGATACTTTATATTCTTGATGGTTTAAATGTAATTGCTTTATTGATTGTAAATTTATTAGTTATTACATGGCAGCATGGTGGTGCAGTGGGTAGCGCTGCTGCCTCGCAGTTGGGAGACCCAGGTTCGCTTCCCGGGTCCTCCCTGCATGGAGTTTGCATGTTCTCCCCGTGTCTGCGTGGGTTTCCTCCGGGTTCTCCGGATTCCTCCCACTGTCCAAAGACATGCAGGTTAGGTGCATTAGCAATCCTTAATTGTCCTTAGTGTGTGTGTGCCCTGCAGTGGGCTGGTGCCCTGCCCAGGGTTTGTTTCCTGCCTTGTGCCCCGTGTTGGCTGGGATTGGCTCCAGCAGACCCCCATGACCCTGTAGTTAGGATATAGCAGGTTGGATAATGGATGGATGGACTTGTGGCAATCAATTTTTTTTTACCTGTCCTACTACACTTGCTGAACAAACAGGCCCCAGCCTAATGTTACTCGATGTTTATTTCCCTATTTGAGGATGTGAGGATTTGTCCCAATGCCCCTCCCCAAAAGACGGTGTCTATTACCTGTAAATATTGTAAATATAAATTAACCAGTAACGGCGCACTGCACGATAACGTGCAGTGAATACACTTGACTTAAGCATTCCTACTTTTCATACTCTTTCTCTGTACTTTTAGTATTCGCTTGCTGCTTGCTTCCTGAGCAGCTCTTTTTTTCTCCACCCTAGCAGCCCGCTTCTTTTCTTCTTTCGTCTGCATCTTTTCACGTAAAAACTGATAAAGTCAGTGTTTGTGTTGCAATTACTTAGTACATTTTCCTCAATTTTTCACTTAAGCTGGCACTTAAGTGTTCAATCTGCCTCAAGAATGATTTAAGATATGAAGAGGTAGGGGAAGTGACGGCAAAGGTGGTAGGGATGAGAATGGCACCCGTAAGCATGCGCTACATAGCCGTCCTGCCGGCCACTGTCGAGAGTTGATTCTACAATAAAATAAAATAAAAATAAAAAGAGGGATAACCTTGGAGGTCAATCATCACTCCGAAAGCGGATAGTAGACGTCACATAGTATAGGTGTACCAAATTTCAGGGCAATCGGTCAAACGGTTTGCAAGCTACAGGTGATTTAAAATCCTGGACAAACAAATGGACAGCCACGGTAGCGTATTATATACAGTAAGAAGATTACCATTTGTTGTTATTTTACTGCAAATTCATCCTGTTTTTGTTACAGGCATTGCCATTTTGTGCAAGGACACGTATGCAAGATGCAAGGTAATGAGAATCGGAAGTCACGTTACAAAGAATTTTAAAAAGAATTCAATGATAGAAGCAAAGAAAGGGCGGATCTCTCTGGTCTTTTCTCATCAGTTTTCTTTTCCAGGGTTGTATTAAGTCTGGCAGCAGAGGACACGATACAGCCACCTGACCTGTAAAGGGTGCTGTCCTCAGCAGGGCACAGAAACATACCCATCAGACAGATAGATAAGAAAGGCACTTTAAGATAGATAGATAGATAGATAGATAGATAGATAGATAGATAGATAGATAGATAGATAGATAGATAGATAGATAGATAGATAGATAGATAGATAGATAGATAGATAGATATGAAAGTCACTATATAATAGACAGATAGATTGATTCACTTCTTCTACTGTTCCTGCTTTTATTTATTATTACTGTATATTTGGCTGACACCTTTACTAAAGATATCTTCATATTGTTGCTGTACATTTTAACAACTGGAGAACGAATGGAGGGACATTTTACTTTTTAATTTAGCACCTTTACATAGGCCAATTTGTAAGGTGTACACTTTCTCCAAAGCTTTCTACATCACTGAAATGTCTCACTGGGGTCAGGAAAGAACTTCCCAGCTCTCCAAGGCCATTGTCCTAGAGCTCCTCCTAGTGGTGCCAGCTGTCCCTGCAATTGGGAACCTGTAGCCTTGCGGTTTAAGGTCTGTTTACAGACATCCATTCTCCAAAACCACGTATTTTTGATTCTTGTCTGCTAAAGAGACAGAACCCCTACTGGGAGCAAAGCAAGGACACTGTGAATAGAACATATTGCAAGTACAGCATTCAGAGCTCCATGCAACAAAACCACAAAAATGTCTGGCAATGTGAATAGGAAATACAATCCCACTGACCCCAGTGTAACCTTTGGAATTATACGGATATGGAAATCATGGTATGGTTATAAGGTACTGTGGGATGGTGTACACCTTGTAAAGGCTCTATATAAGATAAAATGTGTCACTGGTACTCACACACATTGCTACTTCCTGATGTTCACTTTTCTAACAAGCATTCTGACAGTATTTGTAAGCAGTAATACAATTTGTGGTTGGTTTATACAGTCATAATGGCACTACTTAAACTGGTTTGAACGACCAATCCAATGCACCATCAATTCATACAAGAACACCAAGATTACCGCCACACCTCCTATCATGTATCTCATCACACGAACAGATGACCAATGCAGGCAGGCCGCAGAGGAGCACAGAGACCCCCTCCCCCCAAATCACATTCTTCCTCCACTGTCATCACTTATTCATCAGGCAGCAAGCCTTCACTTGGTGGTTCCTGCCGACATGGATGGATGTTGAATCTGAAATGTTACTGCAACTCTCTACTTGTCGCCTGCCACAGTCTGTGCTGATGAATGACACTGGTTTTTATAGAGAGATGTTATCTTCATCATCCACACACTGTTTCAATCTGCTTCTCTTTGAAATTCATGTTCAGACCCTGACCTCACCCCCTGGCTGAATCCCAGATGGGCACACTGGAAATCACAAGTACGGTATGAAACACTAAACATTAGACGAGCCAAATACCAACTGTGGATGTGATGCTGCAATAAAAATATCTTTTACATGTGTGGTTTTGTGTATTTTATGGTGTTTTTGACAGAGTAATTCTGTTTTTGTGGTTCGTTTTTCATTTTCACATATTTTGGCAAAGATTAACTTTGTTATTTCCTTGTTTCTTTGGTTTCTGTGATGGTTTCGTGACTACATCTGTCACACTGGTGATGTCCTAGGATGTGAAACAACACTTTCAATCCCTTGGTCGATGAGTCTAAGTCTTAACCTAAGTCTTAAGAAACTAACCTCCAAAATAACATCAAGTTGAGTAATGAAGGTCCCTAAAGTCCTACTGTTCACCACACTGCTTGGTCACTTATTTCATGTGTCTATGGTGCTCTATGTGAAGAAAAACGTCCTAAAATTTGCATGAAATTTACCATTAACAAGTTTCCAACTGTGTCCCCATGTTCTTGATGAACTCATTTTAAGTCACCGTTCCGATCCGTTGGGATAATTCCTATTAGAATTTTAAACACTTCAAATATGTCTCCTCTTAATCTCTATCTGCTTAAACTGAAAAGTTTCAGCTCTTTACATCTTTCTTCATAACTCATCCCCTGTAACCCTAGAATCAGCCTAGACATTCTTCTCTGGTATTTTTCACATAGCACTGCTATGTCCTTTTCGTAACCTGGAGACCCAAACTGCACCCAGTACTCCAGATGAGGCCTCACCAGAGTGTTATGAAGCTTCAACAGAACCTCCTACTCTCTCTTCTGTTTCATTTTCCGGCTTGTGCCACCACCATCTACTCAAAGCACTGTGATGTTCCAACATTGATGGATTAAAAGCCAGAAGTCTGCATGACCATCATCATCAAGTCCTTCCGTGAGAACCCTAAATACAAAGAGGATTATTTCATTTATGTTAGGTAGAATGCCCAGTGGGGACTGGGCGGTCTCGTGGCCTGGAACCCCTGCAGATTTTATTTTTTTTCTCCAGCCGTCTGGAGTTTTTCTTTTTTGTTTTTTCTGTCCTCCCTGGCCATCGGACCTTACTCTTATTCTATGCTAATTAATGTCATCTTATTTTAATTTCTTACTTTGTCTTTTATTTTTCTTTTCTTCATTATGTAAAGCACTTTGAGCTACTTTTGTGTATGAAAATATGCTATAGAAATAAATGTTGTTGTTGTTGTTGTACTCCACACATCAAGGCACTATATAATCTCACATTCTGTTAGCCTTCTTAAAAGCTTCTGAACACTGTCTGGCAGTTGATAGTGACGAGTCCACTATGACTCCTAAATCTTTATCATACGGTGTACTCTTGATTTTCAGACCTCCCACTGTGTATTCAAACCTCACAGTTTTACTTCCTACAAGCAATACTTTACATTAACTAACATTACATTTCATCTGCCACAAATCTGCCCAAACCTGTCCGCTGTCCAAATCCCTCTGTGATGATTCAATGGATTCTGAATTGTGTACCAAGCTTGGTATCATCTTCAAACTTAACCAGCTTGTTATTATTATTGATATTGATTTTGATATACTTTGTTAATCCCCAAGGAGATTTATATTCCTATCCAAATCAATTATATATATTAAAAATAGCAGTGGCCCCATCACTGACCTCTACTGGACGCCACTCTTAACATCACCCTCTTCTGATAGGATTCTTTGCACCATTAACCTCTGTTTCCTGTGTTTTACCAAATTGTGCACCCATCTACACATCACATCCTAAACTTCTTTTAGTTTGATGCCAAACCTATCATGTCACCTTATCAAATGCTTTCTAAAGATCAAAATAAATGATATCATATTCACCACTCTGATCATATGCTTTTGTTGTTTCCACATGGTAGTAAAACACGACCTCCCACATTTGAACCCATGCTGACTGCTCACTAACCCTCCTGTTCTTGCCATGTGCTCCTCAATATACAGTATTCTATAATAAAGTTTTCCATTAGTTTACCTTTTGATGCACATTAATTTCACTGGCCTGTAGTTGCTTGGTTCTGCCCGATCATCTTTTTTATATAACTGGTTGTCATTTTCCAGTTTTCAGAATTTCCCTAGTGCCTGAAATGTTTATATATGTAAACACTAACATCCTCAGTCACTCGAGGATAAATCTTATGTGGTCCTGGTGATTTCTTAGAGTTCAGCTTATTTAATCTGAGCAGCTCTTCTCTCTCTACAATTTCCGAATCTCCCTGTGCCTTCTTGGTAGTCCCGCTTACTGCTGGAGATTATCCACTTCTTCACATGTGAAAACTTCAGAAAGAACTCTACCATGGTTAGCTTACTTTGATGTAGGAACTGTCTTTATTTAGGTGTGTTTTCCTGCTTCTTTGGACTTTCTTTTTAAATTCATCCATCCATCCATCCATTGTCCAACCCGCTGAATCCGAACACAGGGTCACGGGGGTCTGCTGGAGCCAATCACAGCCAACACAGGGCACAAAGCAGGAACCAATCCCGGGCAGCGTGCCAACCCACCGCAGTGTTTAAATTCAACTTTTGATTAAAGTTCTTCCCCTTTGGTTTCAAGGTTTCTGTTTTTTTTTCCTGATTACTCAATTTTGACCTCTGCTTCTCCAGACCACATCTTTTTGCCTACATATATTATCTTCTTGTCCATTGTTTTCATCACAATAGTCCTCAGACACATTGCATATCTCATTCATGCTGAAGTTAGTCAGTCAGTCATTCTCCAACCCGCTATATCCTAACATAGGGTCAAGGGGTTTGCTGGAGTCAATCCCAGCCAACACTGGGCGAAACCCACCGCGGGACACACACAACAAGCATATACACTAGGGACAATTGAGGATCGCCAATACACCTAACCTGTATGTCTTTGGACCATGGGAGTAAACATGAGCACCCAGAGGAAACCCATGCAGACACGGGGAGAACATGCAAACTCCACACAGGAAGGACCCAAGAAGCAAACCCAGGTCCCCTTACTGCAAAGCAGCAGCACTACCACTGCGCCACCGTGTCGCCCCCATGCTAAAGTACAGTTTATAATTCACTTCATTGCTATTTATACAGCACATATTTTATTAGTGGTAAAGAAGACGAGCTCATATAGGTGTATGTTACAGAAGAATCTTTGCATTACACTCTGGTATGGCTCCCGTGTGGACACCTGAAGGACTTTGTAGTTCTGGTGGCCAACCCTGTTGGGGTTCTTGGGTACCACTAGAGGGAGCTGCTGGGGGCAGGTTCTCCTGTCAGGGAGAGGTTCCGCCTGACCAGGTAGTAATCATATTTGCACCAGAAGTACTACTGGATCCAGGTCAGGCTGAAAAGGAGATACTCCCACTTCTCCCGGGTTGTCATAATCGGGAGAGGAAGACGACAAAGCTTGCCTGGAAAGGATTGGAGGGGCAACAAGAACATTTGTGAATTGCGAAGAAGGTGCATTTCTGAAATGAAAATTAAGCACTTTAAAACCTACGGCTGTTACTGAGTAACTGCGTCAACTGTTTGGGGCTCTGTGACACCCCACTAGTGACCACGATACATATACAGTATAAATATGTTTGGTTAGCACTTGTCTGGATAGGAGTGGGAGAAAGCCTTGAATCTGACTGTTCCTGCACTAATTTCCTCTCCTGGTCGTGCGAGCTCAGTATTATACTAAGAAAGATCTTACGGTGGTCATAACAGTGATGGGCCATTCATTTGTACCTGTGCATGCTCTACTGTCTTCATTTAACTCAGTACCATGTGGGAGTCCCATGGCCTCCTGGTGTTGTGCAGGCTATGGTGTTCTGGTCATTTATCAATGTAATGGATCTCATATTGAGCCTAAGTCTGACATCTCTTTAACGTGGGGAAGCAATCGGTCTCCTTAAATATAAATATTTTAAAAGTTGTCCCTTCAGATGCTGTGCCCACAAGAAAAAGCTGTCAAGGGTGCAGAAATGTGGGCACTGAGATCAAAAAGCCATGTTTATCTTAACTGATGTTGAAATTTTTGTGGGGGCGAAGAGGAACGGCAAAGGACATTTTTTTTTTATTTGTGTTTTGCGTTTCCTTCAAGATGAATGTTTGGAGGTGGGGATGCCCGCTAAATAAAATACCAGGAATGGAAATCTGGAAGTCCCCATGTGATTTCTGTCCCACCCAGGCTGCTACAGCTCCATAGTCATCTCAGAGTGCTACAGAGTAGTTAAACTCTTCTTTCTACACGAATACCCTTGCAAATTCGGTTTCCAAGATGAGTCCATGCAAAGTTGAACCCAAACCCTTGGACTTTACAGTCGAAGGTCTTAGTCACCAAGGTCATGACCACAATTTAGTTAACATTAAACCTAATTTATGTCACTTTTCCAAAGGGATTTGTAAATCAAAGCTCTGTTCTTTTGAAACTTAATTTGCACTCAAGTAAGCATTGTATTTCATTTTTCCAATATTATTGATATAAAGATGTTCTAGTCACCACCAAGAGAGTTGATGAACATTATTCAGCCCTGCATTGTCTGGTAATTACATGCCAAAAGAAAACAAAGGCTAATTATCTTCATGTACAAATATGAAGACTCACAGTACCACTTCTTAAATGGTACATTACCCTCTTCAAACCTGAGACCCCAGATATTTCGCCTCAACATTTGTAATTTTGTGCAAGGCATCTCATATTATTTTAAGAACGGATAAGAGGACTCATTGACATTTGAACTGAGTATTTTATATACAGTAATCCCTCCTCCATCGCGGGTGTTGCGTTCCAGAACCCCCCGCGAAAGGTGAAAATCCGCGAAGTAGAAACCATATGTTCATATGGTTCTTTTTATATATTTTAAGCCCTTATAAACTCTCCCACACTATTATAAACATTTCCCGCACAATTATACAGTATAAACCCTTTGTATACTCTTAGATATTAGGTAAGATTAGTTGAAATTATGTATGTAAACACAGTTTATATACAGTAAAACCTAAATATTATTTTAAAGATATCGAGCGACTCCGATATCACATATGTTACAGCCATTACGACAGACAGGCCACCAGCAATAAATACGTGCAATGCAAGAAAAATTGTATACAGTAAAATGTGTGTACAGTGACACTAAACTATGTACATGTAATAAGTACTGTACGTAGATAATTAATTATGGTTACTCACCAACAATGACACGACGACTTGTCCGATAACAGTGAGTTTAATTTTACTGCACAACAAAGGAGAGAGTTACAGCTCTTCTAAAGGAGCCTCTTCAGGCGACTGTGTAGCACCGCAGTTGTTCTCCTTCCAGCACTCTTCAATCCAAATCCCTAAAGCAGATTCCATCCAGACTACTGCCTTATCACGTCCACTTGCAACTCGTTTTGCACCCTGGTTAAAGGACACTGCGGCCGTAGATTTTATATGCTTTTCCTCCTTTTTAAATAAAAACAATCGTGGACTCATTGATGCCATAATGGTGTCCTGCAGCGGTGTAGTTGTTCCCTTCCTTCAACATATCCAAAACTTTTACCTTTTCTGCAATCATTTGCATCTTCTGTTGCCGCTTGGACACGGCCCCTGAAGCAGTAGCAGAAGCACGTTAATGCTGAATGAGTGAGATGAGACTTCCTGGTTAATGCAGCACTCCGTCGCTGAGCCAATCAGCACACAGGAACTTAACTGTGTGCTCTGATTAGGTAGCTCATCAGTCATCCGCCAATAGCGTCCCTTGTATGAAAGCAACTGGGCAAACCAACTGAGGAAGCATGTACCAGAAGTAAAAAGACTCATTGTCCGCAGAAACCTGCGAAGCAGCGAAAAATCCGCGTTATATATTTAGATATGCTTACATATAAAATCCGCGATAGAGTGAAGCCGCGAAAGTCGAAGCGCGATATAGGGAGGGATTACTGTACATACTTGTGCTTCATTTGCAAATGCCATCAGCCAAACACAATACAATGCAGAAATATTATCGTTGCCTTATTCCATTACAGAACCCTGAATCAAAACTGCATTAATGAGCATATCGGTGTGGGTATCCACTGAAGAGGAGACTCTTCAAATGTGTTTCTTTGAAAGGCAAGGGACTCTTTAGAAGTGCTGAAGGTGGGCTGCTTGTTCCATCAGCGAGTCTACTATCAGTTATTATTGATCATAAATGCTGCACTTGTTTAAATTCCATTTCCTTAAATGCGACTCTGTGAAATTCCTCTTTAATAGCGGTTAATTATTTCTAAGTTAGATTGTGGGTGTGTGTGTGTCGGGGGGGTTTATGTGTATGTGTGTGCAGAAACCGCTTAAAAGTCAGGGACACATTTTTTTTTTTTTTTGCAAATAAGAAAGCTGACAAAATGTTAAAAATGTTGTTCCCCTTGTTGTGACACTGAACATGTCATTTTTAAAAATAGTGTTTCTTAAGCTATGGGTGGTAACCAAAATGTCTGAATTTGAGTTGCACTGAGTCAATGAATTTCAGTAGTACTGAATGAGAAAATGTTGCAAATGGTTTGTGGAATGCCATGTGCAAAGGGAAAACAATCCCCCTAGACAATGACATCAGCAATTGTCCCAGGGAAGAATACCCCCACCACCTCACCACAATGAGGATGGATCCACTGGATGACACTATACCGTGATTGTGGGTTGTGAATGCAAAAGGGAAAATTGCGTCATGAGTAATAAAAAGTTTAGCAGCCACCGTTTCTGGAAGGTTTCTCAGATATATTAACGTCTGTAAAACAGAAATGTTGATGCAAACACTTCTCTGGGCATGTCAAAACGTTTGATCAGGGTCTGATTATGTTTCAATGGGTTGAATTTTGCGAAGGTGCTTCCTTGTTGATTGCTCGTTAAGGAAGGGGAACAACATTTTTAACATTTTGTCAGCTGTTTCTGCATCTTAAATAGTGCAAGATCTTTGAGCTTATAATTGGATGCTCTGTTCATTAATTAATATGAAATAAAGGTGTTAATAATCTATGTTAAACTTCTCTTGTATGGTATTGTACGAGGAAGTCGGAAGTGGCAGAGAAGTACGTAAGAGATATACAGGATTTGTACGAGGGAAGTGTGACAGTGGTGAGGTCTGCGGTAGGAGTGACGGAGGTGGGATTACATCAGGGATTGGCTCTGAGCCCTTTCTTATTTGCAATGGTGATGGACAGGTTGACAGACGAGATTAGACAGGAGTCCCCGTGGACTGTGATGTTTGCTGATGACATTGTGATCTGTAGCGAGAGTAAGGAGCAGGTTGAGGAGACCATGGAGAGGTGTTGATATGAGAGGAGAGGAATGAAGGTCAGTAGGAACAAGACAGAATACATGTGTGTGAATGAGAGGGAGGTCAGTGGAATGGTGAGGATGCAGGGAGTAGAGTTGCTGAAGGTGGATGAGTTTAAATACTTGGGATCAACAGTACAGAGTAATGGGGATTGTGGAAGAGAAGTGAAAAAGAGAGTGCAGGCAGGGTGGAGTGGGTGGAGAAGAGTGTCAGGAGTGGTATGTGACAGACGGGTATCAGCAAGAGTGAAAGGGAAGGTCTACAGGATGGTAGTGAGACCAGATATGTTATATGGGTTGGAGACGGTGGCACTGACCAGAAAGCAGGAGACAGAGTTGGAGGTAGCAGAGTTAAAGATGCTAAGATTTGCATTGTGTGTGACGAGGATGGATAGGATTAGAAATGAGGATATCAGAGGGTCAGCTTTAGTGGGACGGTTGGGAGACAAAGTCAGAGAGGCGAGATTGCGTTGGTTTGGACATTTGCAGAGGAGAGATGTTGAGTATATTGGGAGAAGGATACTAAGGATAGATCTGCCAGGGAAGAGGAAAAGAGGAAGGCTTAAGCAAAGGTTTATGGATGTGGTGAGAGAGGACATGCAGGTGATGGGTGTAACAGAACAAGATGCAGAGGACAGAAAGACCCCCTAACGGGAGAAGCTGAAAGAAGAAGAAGAAGTAAAACTTCTCTTGCACGTTAGTTTCAGAGTATTGGTTACCCCAGTATCTGAGCTGGATTCCATCATATCTTTCTTTATGGAACAGGTAAAGCCTGAGCCCATTCCAGAAAACAGGATTTGCTAATAATCCGAATATATGACCTCACGGACCACATAATTCTGGATTAAGCTGATGTAGAAATACAGACATGGTTAAACTCATGTGTGGAGTACTAAATCTGGAATGAAATTAGCCTGATTTCTGTGAATCCTGACTTACTTTAATCAAATTTCACACTAATCCTTCTTTCTGGAACAGACCCTCTGGTATCCAAGATTTGGAGTTTAATTTTACAAACATACATTCACAGTGTTAGGAGAGAATTTTTCTTAGAGACATTTGGTGTAGAGGTGTTTTGCATGTTTTGTTTCTGACTACGAGTTTGGGTTATGTTCCATTTTTGCAGTTTTGCTTTTGTTTTGAACTTTTGGATATATTTTACCCTTGATTCTTGTCACTTCCATTGCCTGGTTCTCTTTTCTATTTTTTTCTGACCCTTTTTCATTTATGACAGAACAACACCACAAAAATGTCAGTTTCAACTGGGGGATCTAAGAAAACCAAACAACTCTTAATAAGGAAGAAATTAATAACAGGTTAATACATAGCTATCACAGCTTCTTCACAGTCCTGTCTCTCCATTTTTGCAAAGTTTGTACAGGTATCCCCCACGTTTCGCTGTACACTACTTCGCTTTTACAAAAGAACTACCTTAAGTATCTGTTTTTGCCAGTGGAAGGGAATTTTCACTTTTACGGAAAAAGTGAGCGGTTATAGAAGCAGCTTGACACCATAATCACTGCTTGAGGTGGAAGTACTCTCAGCATATCAGCATCAATATGTCATAGCGTTGAATTGTGATTGTGAGCATTTGTGCTGTTCAAAATATTCAAGTGTTTTTGGCATCACTTGACTAAGAGCTCCCATAGGTAAATTTTACCACTCAAAGGTTGATCTCTGATGGCTCAAAAGACTTAACAGAGTATCATTTATGTTTCATTTATGACTCATCTTTGTCACAGATGTTTCTCCAAAAATACCTAAGGAGAAACAATTTTAGACAAAATGAGGCATGAGATACAACTGGGGTAAAAGGAGTCAAAATGGAGAATTTGTTTGGAAAAGCACGGGATATTTTGTGGGATCTCTTTCTAGACTTGTTTTAATCTCTTTCAAAACTTTATCTGAGATACAATCAGATAAATTTGTTTTGTTTTTCCAGTCTGAGCACAGGCAGATGAAGTGACTTGTTCATTGGTGTCAACAGTGGGTTCTGAAACCACAACTTCAGGATCTGAACAACAACAACAACAACAACACAATTGCACATAGGAGCACATTTTATACAACAATGTCGCTCAAAGTGCTTTACAAGATGACAAAGAGAAAGTTACAAGAAAAGAAAAACAATAATAATAATATTAACAAATACGTAAGAACAAAACAAAGTTAAGCCAATTGACTGGGAGAACAGAAAAAAAAACTGAAGAAAAAAAAATCTGCAGGGGTTCCAAGGCCAAAAGACCACCTAGCACCCACTGGGCATTTTACCTAACATAAATCATCCTAAATCCAACAGTCCAACATCTTCACCACTATGCAACACTGCCTGTCTTTTTTTCTACCATATGTATGACCTAATTAGTGGACAGCAATGTAAATTAGAGCAAATAATTGATGATTTATGATTTAGAAGCAAGGACTACAGCTTTGTAATACTAGTAATGTGTTTTAGTACTACCGGCCATACATTTCACCATATGTTACTACTCACACAGTGCAAATACTCTGAACTTGCTAAACAAAATGTCATGGCACTACTTGAAAAATCTGAGCCCTTTGTGTAAATGAAACACCCAATCAGAATAAAGGCAGACTAGAAAACAAAATGACCAGAGCTTAACATTAATGCTGCGGGCAATGTTGCATGTACTGCTTCTACCTACTTTAATATAAAATGGGGTACTGTCCTCTATCACAGAGGGGTATTGGGTGAGGCCTGATTGAGAGTGGAAGTGCGGCACAACACAAAGTGTTGTTATTTAACTCCTGTCTTATTTAACTCCTCCTCCACTATGAACTGTCCACCTTCAACTAAAAAGATGAGTCAGACATGACAGCATACATGAATACAAACCAGCAATGAGTTACTGCAATTCTGCCACTCAGTCAGACCCAAAAAGAAGAAATTCTACACTCTAGAGAGCAGACATGTTGACAGAGAGGCAGTGTTGATGACGGACAGGACAGCTACCAATGACAACAGGGTCACCATATCTAAAACACACAAACCTTTGCTTTCTTTCCTTAACTCATTTTATGAAAGTACCAGGGCAACGGCAGGTACTTCGGCTAGTATAAAATACAATGTAAAAAATTTGGACATGAGCGTCAATAGGCTTTGCGCCCTAGTTACCCGAAACTATTCTTTAACATTTCAGTAATTATTTACCGATCTGATGCTGGTTTTTCTGATCATAAAATAGGTCCTTATGATAGCAAATGACAAGAAGAATTCACAACTAACTGCAGTATTACGATATTTGAGGATTCCTCTAGGGTGCCTATTTCTCTTGCACATCGTCATTTCATAAAAGGCTCAAGTTTCGAGTTGGGTATTTTTCCGTCCAGCCGTTTTAACTCTAGACTGTCTTCAAGAAACTGTGACACACAGACACACACACACACAAATCCATCATCGAGAAATTGATGTTTTCAGTATCAGGGGACCCTAAAACACTGAGATCAGTCAAAAACCGGACATTGAAATCTTGGATGAATCTAAAGCTTTTGCTCCTCCCCCATAGATGATAGGTTACGGTGGGGGAGGGCGCAAAGCAAAAATTAAACAAACAAGGAGATCCAACACAACAAATAAATAAACAATAAAACAAATAAATAAATATCCCAGGGGTGTGGAAATCCAACGCCCGACTCGTCCGACACGGGTAAATTGACCGACGGACAAGCGTGTTTTTCTGGTTTCAGTTGTCCGCGGACAAGTGCAAGAGAGACAAGAGAAAAAATAATTATATGTGCTGTGCAGGGCACATCTTTACCACTACTTTCAAATTTTAAACATTTGGGTATGTACTTCGTGCGGAAACCGTCTACTTAAGCATGTTGTTCATGTCTGAAATTGGTCTTCAATATTGTTTTACAAAATGACGGCTGATTTTTCAAAGGGGAAGCACTCTTATGGTCTTACATAAGTATTTTACCCTACTATTTACACGCTTAGAGATGCGGTCATTTTTTTCATGCTGACATTACGATGTAATCTGATGATTTTTCATTTTAATCGATAACTTTTATATATTACCAGTAACGGCGTACTGTACGATAACGTGCAGTGAATACACTTGACTTGAGCATTCCTAGTTTCCATCCTCTTTCTCTGTATGTTTAGCATTCATTTGCTCAGAGGTTGATGCGCTTGCTGCTTCCTGAGCAGCTCTTCTTTTCTCCACGCTTGCGGCTCACTGCTTCTCTTCTTTCGTTGGCATCTTTTCACGTTAAAACTGATTAAGTTAGTTTTTGTGTTGCAATTACTTAGTACGTTTTCTTTAATTTTTCACTTAAGCTGGCACTTAAGTCTTCAATCTGCCACAAGAATGATTAGCGAAGGTGGTGGGGAATGAGAACGGCGCATATACGCATGCGCCGTACGGCCTCCCTGCTGCGCGGTGCTGAGAGTTGATTCAACAATAAAATAAAATAAAAATGAAGAGTAATACAAATCATCACCCTGAAAGCGGATAGTAGATGTCACGTAGTATATGTGTACCAAATTTCAAGTCAAAAGGTGAAACGGTTTGCAAGCTACAGGTGATTTAAAATCCTGGACAGATAAACGAACAGCCACGGTAGCGTATTATAGAAGACGACTGATAAAATTCATTGTTTCTACATAAAAATGCGGTCATTTTACTTACAATGCAAATGTTTTCACCACATAACAAAGCTTGTTAGGCAGTTAATCTTTCCTGAAATTTGCGATTTCGCGTAGGTTGTGATATATTGAGGAGTTAAATTTATTGCGTGACAACATCAATTTTGATGAGCTGTCTATAGATCGTATTTGATTAGAGAATTTTTCATATAAAACAAGTTGGTTTCACACTGTCAGTTTATTAAAAATAAAGAAGAAAACATTCTAACGGTTTCCAAATGTTATGAAATATCTATAAAAATCTTCACTTAGATGTGATTATTTTTTCTTCTTGTGAGAGATTATTCTCCAATATGAATTTAGTAAAGAGTTCTCTAAGAACTCGCCTGACTCGAAGGAAAACCTTCAAAACCAGATGCGCATTGTTGTTAATGGCAAACCTTTAGAAGAGTATGACCCATTACCAGCTGTGGAATTCTGGCTGTCATCTGGCAACAGGCACATCTCTCTTAAAAACCTGAAAAGTCATCAGCAGTCCACTTCTGCAGGACCATCAGTCCAGGAACCATGCAGTTCAGCTCAAGCAGAAATGAACAGCATTCAGCTCATGCTGTCTGAGATGGTAAAGATTCTTGGGGGAGAAGATGTTGCAAGACAAAAGCTGAAGAACATGGCAGAAAATGAATCAGGACAGTGTTCTGTTATGTAACTGTAATATGTGAAACAGAACTAGTGTAGCTATAATGAAGGCATTGTTTATTAGTGAGTTAAAATGATAAGAGAATCTTTTATATAATGTTATAGAGTAGGCATGTCAAACTCCCTACCATTGGTGGGCCGCTTCGACTGCCATACGTGCGTCAGTGGGCCGCACTGTAACAAATACTATTATACTATTATACAAAGTTACTGTAGCATTCTTTCCAATACTGAAAACTTTAAAAAATGTAACACACAAAGTTTAAAGGAAAGCAATTTATTTCCATGCAGTCACTATACAACAGTGTAGAATTAGAGTCTTAACCTCTTAGCTAGGTCCTTATTATATTACTAGGCTCACCCGCCTTTTAAGGCGACCGACTTTTATCCTCAATTTGTGTGCACTCCATGTGTACATCAGGCATGTAAGTGTAGGGAATGAGAACATCAAAGTGCCCATTCATAACATCTCCCGAAAGTTTTTTTATCCCCTCGAGTGCCTGTCCAAACTTGGAGTGTAGGACTCCATAATAATATACTTGAAACTCATTGGGGAACAACTCTCCCGCTGCCATTAGCTCAGAAATGGTACCATAAGTTTGAGACTTTGACATTTCAGTGAGATACTGAAGCTCATTTGTATAAGAGATTCCTGAAGGTATCATTGTAAGTAGCTGAAACCTTGACCAATTACTTAAAACATGTCGTACGATGTCAGCCCGAATCTGTACCGCTAAAGACGGAGTTTCATGCACTAAATAAGCTATAGATGAGAATAAGCAAGCACCATCTCCCCTGATATTTACTACGCGGTGAGGCATTTGTACTCCATCAACATTAATTATTTCCAGAGACATCATTTTGTCTATTTTTCCAGCGCATCGCGCACAAAAGCAAGGGAACGATGGGAGCACCAGAACTCTGCTCACATCGCGTCGCTTCGTACCGCAAGCTGCAAGTAGTAAGTCTGTGATGAGCGGAATACCGCTACACTTTGCACTCACGGGACGGAAGGACAATCCCGACCGCTTTTATATAGTGTCTTGATGATTGATATTCATTATATTATATTCATTGCTTATATAGGAGCCTTACAGTGTGAGATTTATTTCTTTTGTCCCAACACTTGGCATCTCTTGTTAGTAACCAGTTCGTCAATATCAGACTTGAAATCTTGTGCAGCTGCAACTTTTATGAGGGATGAAAGGTGCTCGACGGTAAGTCTTGAGCGATGTGGGGTTTTGGTAGCTTTCATTAACAAAAACAATTGCTCACGAAGGTAAGTGCTTCCGAACATTGACAGTATTCTCGATGCCAACTTACGGATCTGCACATACGAGGGTGGCAGGTAAGCATACAAGCCTGGCACACCAACTTCGTTGTATTTTGCCTTCAGAACAGAATCTGACTGCACTTCAATCAATTCCATTTGGATATTCTCAGGCGCACTCTCAACGTTGTAAGAGAACAGCGCAATGCCCTGTTTGTGTGAACTGAAATCACGAAAATGATCACTGAATTCATTGCTCAGTAATTCAAGTTGGAAACCAAATTCTCCAAAAATCAAATTTTACTTTACTAAGTTTACTTCAAAGTTTATATTGTAAAATAAGCTGATATGCAAAAAGCCACCTGACCTACAATAATTTTACAAACTCAAAATCACAAAAATATGTTAATAAACAACTCACCAACTTCTCGCGTCCGCTTCAGATCTTCAGCTGTAGTCTGCACTAACTGTTCGTTACAATACTAGCACAAAATTACATGAAACTAGAGCAAAAACGTGAAAATATGCGGGCTATTACTACTCGTGATGGTGAGTTCTGCCCAGTGGTCAGTCAGCCCAGCCAGTAGTATAGCCTGCCAGGGGCGGCTCTAGGCTCGTGGCGGCCCTGGGCAGAGAAAGAATCGGTGGCCCCTTCGTCTGGCAATGTCAATACGGAAATCTTATGAAAGCGTTGCAGACACTGCATAGCCGCCTCATGCTCATGACACGCTTATATATACGCGTGTCCGTAACTTGAAAACCAAGTGACGGGCAATGATATTCTCATTACGGCAGAACATTAGAATACTACATATAGCTTACTGCTCCGACTCTAGCGACATTTGTAAATACAGCATACTAATTAACAAGAAACAGAATGATTTTCAGCCACATTGCCGTCAGCTGTGTCGTTATTTTCTCTTTCTGTTTTATATTCAATATATATTGGCGTGGCGGCCCCTGGGATTTAGCGGCACTGTGCAGGTGCATAGTTTGCACATGCCTAAGGCCACCTCTGTTGCAGCCTAGAACTTCAGTTGCGACGTCGCGGCTCATTAACTTTGGTCAAGGCTCGTGGCTATACTAGCAGATGACGTTTCCGGTACCGTAATGCCATGGGAAAACACACTTTTGTCAGAAGGCAAAAGTAAGAAAAGTCAATAAGTAACACCGAAGATGCAGAATGATTCAATCACAAACGATAGTAATAATTTTGTACAAGTTCAGTGCTAACTAGGATCTGTCATGCGGGCCGCACAGATTTCTGTTGCAGGCCGCATGCGGCCCGGGGGCCGCGAGTTTGACATGCCTGTTATAGAGCAAGGTGGCAAAATACTACTCCCTGAAAGAACTTTTTTCAGTTTCAAAATGGAAGGCAGTTTTGGTATCAATAAAAGAGATCAGAAAAAATAAACTATTTTTCACTTTTGTTATTTGTTTATGGGCAAGTGAATTTAACTGGTGGACAAGTGGATTTTCTAAGTTTACTTGTCCGTGGACAAGTAGAAAAAAATTTGATTTCCATACCCCTGCATCCTCAGCCATACTACAGCCCAGTCAAGCAACCAGAATGTGCATTCATCTAACTGAAACCACCAAAGCCCACCCAGTCCTGGTAGAGCTCAAGACAAGCAAAGTCTTTGTACGTTAACATAAACCTGAAAAAACAGCATCCAAGGGTCAGATCTACAGCCCACCCAGAATACATGGAAAAAAATGAGCAGCAGTGGAGCAGACATGGTGAATAAATAAGCCACTGGTCAGAAATTAACTTCAAAATAAGAAGTGTAAATGGGTATTTGATGTTAACAAAAGAATAAAAAATAAAAAAGTTTAAGAATTGGATCTTGAACAAAATGGAAAGCAACGTAGAACTTGATCTGGAAATTTACATTTACTTATTTGACTGATGTCCTTATTAAAGGTGACGTACGACATTTATAATACAATTGATTCCTTTTCTTTTTGGTTTTCCAATTGGGGTACAGGCAGGTGAAGTTACTTCCTGAGGGTCACACGGTGGTGTCAGTAGTGGGATCATAACTTACAACCTCAGGGTTTGAAGTCCAAAGCCTTAACCACTACATCACATTAAAACGATTGGGACCTGCCGAAAATGTCCAGATGTCCTGTGATCCTGTAGAAATTAAAGACGAAACACTGTGCTATCGGAAAGGAATTGCAGCGTAGCAACATTTGTTGGCATGTTTTCAAGAATACCATTGAATCATTTTTCTCTTTTTCAGATTTTGACTTATCCTGATGTGGCTCTCCTGAAGCTGACAGCTTTCTTGGACAGGACACTGGAATCCCCCACTTTTTTTTCACGTAGTAATAATTTTCCTTTCAGGACATTTGTACAGATTTACTCATCGGTCTCTCTGTTCCAATAATTTCAGGTTGCTCCTGGACTCAGCGCCATGAACTAAGAGGCTGGAGCTTCTAGGAATTTGGCAGAGGGACGAAGGCATGAGAGCATTTCCTTTTAAACATCCCGGCATGATGAATAGCTTGGGTTCTTCAAACCAAGGAACTTCTTCACCTCCTGACAGCCTGCAGTATTTTTTCTCAGTGCTTATTTTTAGAAAATTTAAATACCTGATGTTTTTTCAAATCAAACTATTTTAATAAAAGTCCCAATTTTCTGATGTTTTTTCACGTGACTATTTTTCTGGTGTCCATTGCTTCCTATGACTGTAAGAAGACCAATTAAGTACAGAATGTGGATGTTCCAATAAATCGACTTTGTGCCACCTGGTGTTCCAGTCAAGACCACAGGAGATTTACTCTCCACCACTTCTATAAAGAAAAGCTTTGAGCCAATGAGACAACTGCCAATGCAGTCAAGGGAGGGATGTTTAGATATGATTGGTAGGCACATCCTCCAATCAGCGAGGACATGAACTGCCAGGTAATGACAGCCATCTGCCAGCTCTGCTCTTTTCTGACAAATCACACAACGTCATCGGTGTTTTTCCACAGCTGTATATTTTAGTCTTTTGTTTGGTTATTTCTATTATTTTTTAATTATTTTACAACTGGTTTTGTCATTTTGTAGTTTTTGCATTTAATTATTTTTTAAATAATATTTAGAATGTATGCATTGTGTAAATAGGTTTCTTTGCAAAATCCATTGTGTTCTGGGGTGGAACCTCCTCAAGAGGCGTGTCCATCATGACATCATTGCTGAAGGACCGCCCTGAGCCTATTTATTTCTGGCAGAGTAGTGATGGGCATTTCAATTCACTTTTCTGATTTGATTGTTTAGAGATACTCATTTAATCCTTTAAACTCAGCCCCATTGTTCTGGACTTGCAGGTGCAACCAAACAATAATGCAAAATTTTTAACAATTGCATAAAAATATTATTTTCCAAAATGCTACAATTAATGTAGAGTGCTTTGCTGTTAAAAGGACACTTTGATACCCTTTGCAATATTTTTCTTTCATCCCACAAAAACGGCAAATTGCTACCCCCAACTACCCCTCGTCTTCCTTAAATGTCCTGATTCAGTTGTGTAGAATTTGACGGATAGACTAGTTTGGGGAGGGGTCAAAAGACGCCACTTATATTTCAGATTTTTTTTTGCAAAGATGTTTTTGAATCTTGTAACTATTGGTGTATGGTGTATTGGCTATGCAGTATAATTTCCTTGTCAATTATACATATTCTGCCCTTCTGAATGATACACAGGTCATGGGTCTTCAATAATGGATATTTTATGCTAAGAGAAGGTTTATGGATGGGGTGAGAGAGGACATGCAGGTGATGGGTGTAACAGAACAAGATGCAGAGGACAGAAAGATATGGAAGGAGATGATCTGCTGTGGTGACCCCTAACGGGAGCAGCCGAAAGAAGAAGAAGAATGCTTGGATACTTATTTAAAAACAGTAAAATCGGAGGACAAAAAATCTATTATTTGTACTGCTTCAAAATGGTAAAACTAGAAATATTACTTGTACATATTTCATAACCATCTATTTCTGGGTACTCCTGACACATTCACCGATACTTTGTACTGTTTGGAAAGTTATTCTATGGAAATAGAATTAACATTCAAAGTGCGTGTTTTGGTACAAACCTTCCAACATTTTGCTGCTTACTCTGCTGCAATTTATGTGTACAACATTAACTTAATTCTCCAGGTTTAAAAGTTCTGACAGAGAAGTGTCCGACCTTTATTCTGAGAGGGAGAACATGAATATTGAGTGAAGGATGATGAAGTTATGGCCAATAAAATCAAAATAGCAGAAAACAGACACCAATGAGGCTGAGTTTAAAGGGTTAACTGAATCAATTAATTTGATCCATCAGTAGGATTGAAGGCTGGCAGCGGTTAAAAAAAAAACATTCAGCATGTGGACCCTCATAAATGTCTACATTTTGTCATTTATTACTAAAACATAAAAAACATTTCTGTTTTAGCAATGTGTTTACATAGATCAGGGGTGGGCAAAGTCATTCCTGGAGGACCGCAGTGGCTGCGGGTTTTTGTTCCAACTCAGTTGCTTAATTAGAAAACAATCCTTGCCAATAATTACATTTCATGGCTTGTTAGTGCTTTAACTCTGCTATGTCAAGTCATTCTCATATCCTAGATTTTTTTTTCCATTCTAAGGATAACATCCAAATACTTTCAAGTGTAAAACGGATGGGTAATTCTCAATCCTTCACTTTTTTCTCTTCTCTTTCCTTCCAAGTATTTAATTAAACCAAAAAGTGCACAATAAATAGGCTACACACAGGTGTAAAGGGTAACAAGCAAAATGGATAACTGCTGGTTTCTTTTGTCATTTGCATCTTATTGCTAATAAGGAGCAATTAAAAACCAAGAATGTAGCTGTTTAAGACTTGAATAAGCAATAAGGGTTCAAAATCTTAACGAGGGAGATAACTAAAATGAAGCAGAAGTGTTTCTAGAGCAATAAGTGCTTCTTATTAAGCAATTGGGTTGGAACAAAAACCTGCGGCCACTGCGGCCCTCCAGGAATGACTTTGCCCACCCCTGACATAGATTATTGTAGACACAGGGCACACATGAAGTTATTTACTCTATACAATTCTAGGTAGCTCACTCCCAGATAATCAAGGCAGGAACTGGGAGAACTTCTTACCCGTTCGGCGGTGGTGGGCAGGATGGTATAACAGGCTGCTTGCTGCTTGGGCTTATCAACACATTTACAAGACAAAAGACGTTGACGGAGAGGTCCAAAGGGATTTAAGGTGGGCCGGATTTACGAGTTTTTTCGTATGCTCTGGTAATTCTAGTGTTAAAAGACCAAGCCGCAGCCATCCTATATCTCACTCTCCTGTCTCTCTTCCCTAGACTCCCTCTGCTCCGGCCGCTGCTTCCAATCTCATGTACACCCTTGATGAAGAAGACTTTGTGTTCTTTTGAGCAGGAAAAGCGTCAAGTTTGACAGCTGTTTCTTGCGAGGCCGGATCGCCTCTGAAAGAGACTTGTGTTTGTATCTGCCTGAATAACAATAAAGTTTCTACTCCTTGGAAAACCTTCAGTAATTATTTACCGCTCTGATGCTGATCTTTCTGATCATAAATTAGGTCATTATGACAGCAACTGATGAGAAGAATTCATAATTAATCGCAGAATTACGGTATTTGAGGTTTCCTCTGGAGCGCATCTTTCTCTCAGACAATTTGGTCAAAAACTAATAAGCACATTGTCATCCCAGAACAGGCTTAAGTTTTGAGTTTGGTATTTTTCCATCCAGTCATTTTAGCTCTAGACTGTCCTCAAGAAACTGTTACACATAGACACAAGACACACAGGCACACACTCTGCCATCATGGGGATATTGATGTTTTTGGTATCAGGGGACCCTAAAACGTCGAGATCTGTCAAAAACTGAAGATCATAATTTTTGATGAAACTAAAGCTTTCACTCTGCCCTCATATATGATGGGTTATATTTGGGGAGGGCGCAAAGCAAAAACAGGGGAAACTAAACAAAAAGAGGCACAAAAAATATAAAACAAAATACAATAATACCACTATATACACCAGACATGAACTCAAACGTGAACTTGACCAGCTCACAGGCTTAACGACTGATTGATTAATAGATTGGCTGACTGATCACCTGAATTATTAATGGAAAAACTATTAACTAGGTGATCAACTTATTAGTATATTAAAGTCATTGAATGACTGTGTGATCCATTGATTAATTAACATAACTCACAAAGGGTTTTTTATTACTTATTATTTATTTATATTTACTCAATGCAAGGAGAGTCCACAAGATACATTTCCTGTGGAAGATGCTCAGGCAATTGCATTATTCCTTCTCCTGGTTGACATAATCTGCCTCATTATTTCAGAAATTGCTAAATCGATGTTGATGATGTGAATGTACAGGGCTGAGCTCGGCAGCATAAATTAATGAGCATTGTTGGGGGTAATGCATTAAAAGTAATGTGCGTTATTTACGCACTTTGTGGAGAAGGCGGATAACAGGGATCCAATAGAGGAGTTATGGTACTTTATGAGGAAGTCAAGAGTAGCAGGAAAGTATGTGAGAGTGGTGCAGGATATGCATGAGGACAGAGTGACTGTGGTGAGGTGTGCGGTAGGAATGACATCCTGGTTCAAGGTGACAGTGGGATTACATCAGGAATCGTCTCTGAGGCCTTTCCTGTTTGCAATGGTGATGACGTCAGACAGGACTCTCCGTGGACTATGATGTTCGCGGTTGACATTGTGATCTGTCGTGAAAGTAGACAGCAGTTTGAGACGAACCTGAAGAGGTGGAGGTACGCACTGGGAATAAGAGCAAGTAGGAGTAAGACGGAGTACATGTGCGTGAATGAGAGGGAAGGAACTGGAAGGCACAGGTTAGCTACCGAACAGTCGGATAGCACACTAATAAACTTGGCCTAGAGGTGCAAAATAACGTGGCACCAGCCCTGGGAAGTGGGTGACTGCAAGGAGCAGAGGTGAAGAAGGCAGACAAATTTAAATACTTTGTTCCTGCCTTGCCCCCTGTGCTAACTGGGAAAGGCTCTAGTACCCCCTGCGACCTTGTTCAGGACTAAGCAGGTTAGGAAATGCCTGACTGTATTGCTGTTTGCTTAGGTGTTTAGAAACTGAAACTTACTACAGAAAGGAACTTTATAAAATATTTTTTACTGCTGTTATTATTCATTAAGACATCATGAGATAGTAGTTTACCATAGAAAGGTGATATACAGTATAACAGGGTCCATTGATGGCTTCATCCATTTATATATGTACAGTATAATGTTATAATATAATAGTATAATATACTGATGCGCTGTGCAAGAAAGGACAAAGCCGGTTATACTTCCTTAGAAGGCTGGCGTCCTTCAACATCTGCAATAAGATGCTGCAGATGTTCTATCAGACAGTTGTAGCGAGCGCCCTCTTCTACGCGGTGGTGTGCTGGGGAGGCAGCATTAAGAGGAAAGACGCCTCACGCCTGGACAAACTGGTGAGGAAGGCAAGCTCTATTGTTGGCATGGAGCTGGACAGTTTAACATCTGTGGCAGAACGAAGGGCGCTCAGCAGGCTCCTATCAACTATGGAGAATCCACTGCATCCACTAAATAGTATCATCTCCAGACAGAAGAGCAGCTTCAGCGACAGACTGCTGTCACTGTCCTGCTCCACTAACAGATTGAGAAGATCGTTCCTCCCACAAACTACGCGACTCTTTAATTCCACCCGGGGGGGTAAACATTAACATTTAACATTATACATAGTTATTGTCTGTTTTTTACCTGCATTATTATCATTCTTTAATTTAATATTATTTATTGTATCAGTATGCTGCTGCTGAAGAATGTGAATTTCCCATTGGGATTAATAAAGTATCTATCTATCTATGTTTGAAAAAAAAATTACATTAAATAATATTTTTTGCAGCAGTCATTTATCAGGCATTAAAGAAAACACATTTACATTAAAAAAGTACTATACTGTACAGAAAAAGGTTTATTTCTATTGTCATTCATTTGGGCATAATGAGATGGGAGTTCACCATTGAGAGGCGCTATATAAAGCAAGGTTTATTAATGATATAATTTATTTTCATGTAATGGAATTGGGGTTCACTATAAAATGCCACTATATAAAATTATCCTTATCACCCTTGTCTTTCATGCAAGTACAATGAGATAGGAGTTCATAAAAGAAAGGGACTATATAGCAAGTTTAACTGATGTCCACGTAAACCATGTCCACATGACCGTCATCCTCAAGTCCTTCCATGAGAACCCTGAATACAATGAGGCCTGATCATTTATGTTAGGTAGAACGCCTAGAGGGGGCTGGGTGGTCTCGTGGCCTGGATCCCCTGCATATTTTTTTTTTATTTTTCTCCAGCCGTCAGGAGTTTTTTTGGTTTTTTCGGTCCTCCCTGGCCATTGGACCTTACTTTTATTCTATGTTAATTAGCTTTCTCTTATTTTAATTCTTACTTTGTCTTTTTTCTCTTTCTTCATCATGTAAAGCACTTTGAGCTACATTATTTGTATGAAAATGTGCGATATAAATAAATGTTGTTGTTGTTGTTGTTGTTATCAATCATTTATAAATAGTGGGATCAGCCCTTGCTATAGAAAGGTCAAAATAGACTTTATTATCCTGGTCATTTTTTGAGGAATGACAAAACAAGAGGGCGCTATATAAATTAAGGTATATTGATTATATCATTGATTTATATATAATGGGGCTGATGCTCATCATAAAAAGTCACTATATAAAATAAGCCTTATTGTCCTTGTTGTTCATGTAGACGTAATGAGATAGTGGAGTTCATAATAATAATAATAATAATAATAATACATTTTATTTATTCATAGGAGCCTTTCTGAATACTCAAGGACACTGAACAATAGATAGAAATCACTTTATAAACAAAAAATAAAAATACAAATCAGACAGACAATTGGAATCAAAGAGAGAAAGCAGTCTTAAACAGATAACAGAAAGGCGCTATATAAATTAAGATACATTGATGGTATCATTTATTTATATACAATGGCGTTTGTGTTCATTATAGAAAGGCACTATATGAAATATGCCTTATATTATATTTACTTATACTTATATTTGCCATTTATGTTGTTCAATATAGAAGGACACTATATTAAACAAGGTATATTGATGGCATTATTTATTTATTAGTAATGTGATTTATATTCACTACAGAAAATCATCATATGAAATTGAATTTATCTGTCTGATCATTCATTTATTTAGGACAAGACAAAAAGTTGATAACAGAAGGGTGAGATATAAATGACGGCGTATGGTGTCATTCATTTATATATAATGAAACTGAGGTTGGGGTGGCATGGATAGGTGGCGCAGCTGCCTCGCAGTTAGGAGACCCAGGTTCACTTCCTGGGTCCTCCCTGCGTGGAGTTTGCATGTTCTCTCCGTGTCTGCGTGGGTTTCCTCCCACAGTCCAAAGACATGCAGGTTAGGTGCATTGGCAATTCTAAATTGTCCCTAGTGTGTGCTTGGTTTGTGTGTGTGTGCCCTGTGGTGGGCTGGCGCCCTGCCTGGGGTTTGTTTCCTGCCTTGCGCCCTGTGTTGGCTGGGATTGGCTCCAGCAGACCCCCGTGACCCTGTAGTTAGGATATAGCGGGTTGGATAAAAGATGGATAGATGGATGGATGAAACTGAGGTTCACTTTTTGAAAACTGCTATTTGAAATAAAGTTTATTGGTGTTATTTAATCAGGTATTATGAAATAGCGATTTACTGTAGAAGTGTTTTTTATAGAACACTTTCTATGTCATTGTTATTCATTCAGGTATAATGAACTAGGAGTTCATGACAGAAAGGCGCTATATATGGGAAGATTGGGAGTCACAATTAAAGGCAATTATACAAAACAAGCTATGGCATTCACATATGTATAAGTCAGGGTTTTCGCTCTTGAAAGACACAAAATAAAATGAAGAATATTGGTGGGCAGCGCACAGGATGATCTTGAACACTTTTTAGAGCTGTCATCTGTAAGTGATACTCCCACCTTGCATCTGAGTTTTTTGATTGTAACACACAAGATGGCTGGTTCTGTCCCCTCTGTTATGTTAGGTAATTTTAGGCTGATGACGGCAGATATTCAATGACAAGCACTGAGGCCAGAAGTTATGCACAGTAGTCTTTTACTAAGAAAATTTTCTGTAACCACTTGTCCAAGATATCTCTTAACCCCACTGTGGCGCCCCCTGCTGCCTGGGAATACTACCAATCATTATTACAATACATAACACCCTCCTTTTGTGTCACCAATTGTGACCCCTCAATTTAAAAATCTAGGGATGTCAGCGATTGCATAATTTTTTGTCCTTGTACAGAACCTTGAAAGGCATTATATTGAGTTTACTGCTGTCATTGTTTAGTCATGGCTTAAAATGAGTTCAGTACACGTCAAGGCACTATATCAAAGAAGGCTTCTGCGGCAGTTTAGTGCTTGCTTACTGAGAAATAACTAAGGCGACAGAAAGATAAGTCAGCCAGTGCTTTTCAGGGTTATGTCGGCTGTATTGCCACGATAGACAGGAACAAAGCGGCGACGTTGTTTCTGTTTTCCAGAGTGCAGCAGTTCGGCGTAGAGATAAAAGAATGTTAAAAATCAAAAGAACGACCGCTTGAGATTAGCCCGTCTCTGTCAGGTGATCCGCCCCTTCCGTATCTACCAATTAGCGGTCGCGTTTAATGAGCTGCACATGCGGCTGCGTTTATTCACATCCCACGCAGCGGAGCCACAACTGTCACGGTGCCCAGCGGAGCAGGAGATTCAAGACAGACGGGAGAAGCGGGACAGCAGCACACCGCAAGGTCGTGGATGAGAATCTGAAGGGGACAAACTGGTGATAAAGTTGCCTTAAGTAAACACTATATGGCTGTTTTTAATACAACTCTCAGTCGTTAGCTTATAGTGCCTGAGGAGATGGTAAATAGTAAAATGACAATTGGACTGACACTGAATTACAGCTTCATTGGATGGTTTTCAATATGAAAGCCGCTATATCAATTAATTAAAGGTTGTGAAGTAAGGGGATTTCTTCAGAGTGAAGTAAATCACTGCTGTCCATCACTTTAGTTTATTTTCCTGACCTCTTTAAGTCCATTTTGGTCCCATCATAACTGCTCATTGTTCTGTTCGGATTTAGCCCACATCCCTTTGGGTTAAAACCCCATAATTTTCAAGTGCCGCACCCCCAGCTCTGCATTTATAAAGTATTACTATTTTCTTATCCAGCTGTTCAGAGTGAGAAATGCTATTTGGGCATTGTTAAATGTCGTTATTTTGCCAAAATGGGCCCAGGTTTACGGTTTTTAAGACCTGTGGTGCGCTTTGCGGTGTCTCTGGCATGACAAGCACGTCCTACTACAGTTTTATTAATACGGTGGTGCCGGCTCGACCAAATGCAGCACGACCACAAGCTCCAAGTGAACACATCCAGAAAAAGGAGAGGAGAACTGGCGAAATGGCCAAGTCATGATGCAATGGACTGGACTGAACCGATCTAGTATTGCTATACGATGCTGACAAAACGGTGATACCTCTTTAAATAAACAAATAAATGCATAAAGATATAAATACACACTCTCTCTGGTCTGAACATACACCAGAATGACTAAAAAGAAACAAAACGTCTGACTTGACAGCCCCACTCCAAATACCTTACAGTACAAAGGACCCCCAGTCTCGTTTCTTGACACACTTGAGTTGAATAATTTGTTGGCTTAAAGTCCTCAGTTGTGCTCAGTTTTGATTTAATTATCTCTTTGGCTACGAACCCCAGGGGGTCCAGAGTGCATCCCATAACTGAGCCTACCCTTTTAGTTAGCTTATTGATTCGGTGGGCCTCTCTTGAGGTGCTGTTACCATGCCAAACTCCTTGCGATGGAAGGCACTATATAAAATAAAGATTGTTTGATTGAGGGATGCATCCCTTGAATGAGAATAGCGCTAAGCTCACACACTCTGGGTGTTTTTGGAATTCCCACTTGGGAAGGTGAAACGTTAGATTTCGTTGCTTTCTTGGGAATTTCTGGTCCGATTTTATTTATGTCTTTTTTTGGGTGGGGGTGCTGCTAGGTCACTGTTGGCCTTCACAAAAGGTTAATTTATATGTGTATATTGTAATGAGAGACCGAGGGAAGGAACTGGAGATAAAAGAGATTTTTGGCTTCATCAGTGGCCACTTCCACCAAGCCGCCCCCAAGTGCTGCTTTCTTCCATTATCCTCTCACACACATGCCACCCAGCTCCACCTCACTCAGCTAACCTGCGGTCAGAGACAACCCATATCCGGGGCTCGCTGGTGGCCATACATCCTGGTCAATGGGCTTTAACAACAGGGAGATGCACACAAAGTGATCTCTAAGTGCTGTGATTGCACCCCACTCTCACTCTGCTCATGGAGCTGCTTTTTATAGCTGACTTCTCCAGGTATTCTCGTCCCCTCAGACAGGTCTCGGCTACCTGTGGAGCATGTCCTTCTTAGGTTTGGACCCAGGAGTACCAGAATATATTATAACATCCACAGTCCAGACCTGGGAAGGATTAGTCAGGTAGTTATGGACTATCAGCAGATGGTGGAGCAAATTAGAGTGTTGTGACAAATTCTGTACCTTCAGGCTCCACAGCAGGAATCTCAATCAGACCTTGAAATCGGTGAAATATCATAATCGGGGCAGATACGTCAATCAATAGAACAGCATGCATTTCTTGTATGGATCGGTGCCAGGTCCAATTTTCATTCTTAATTATTTGCACTTCAGTGAGTAACACACATTTCTGCCATCCCTGGTTTAAACTTGAAGCCAAAGTCACATTACGTGACTTTCAATCAAAGGGCATATCAGACTTACTGATTGCCATTGCTGATCTTATCACCAGACCATGTCAATTTACTTCACTAAGAATCGCTGGGCATGTTAAATTTAGTGACACTGTCATGACATTTCAGCACAGTCGTGTTCTCTCGTTTTTTCTAACAGCCGATAGTGTGCGGCGTAATAGAGCCAGTGCTGTACAAAGGGTTAGCAGGTATGGCAAGTTCAGCCGTAATCTCTTCCCCTTTTATTTTTCCCATTCTGTTGTTGTACATAAAACACAAGACATCACACAAGCTTCTCTTCTGTTCATGAGGTTCAAAACACCCACGTTTTTATTCCTCATTGCTCTATACTACACATTGTACTTCCCGATGAAAAGTCATTAGCTGGAAACTCTCAAACGCACAAAGTTGCCCCTACGACTAAAGATATAGTCATATCTGTTTTGGGGGGGTCACTGACTAGTTGGACTTAGTCCTTGGGGATGTGAGACTAGACAACTGTCCTTCATGGGAGTGTGGCGATGACTGCCTCCGACTCGCTAACATCATCTCAATGAAAGCTATGACTGAAAATCGCTGCAAAAGTCATCTATTGTGACATGGCTTTAATGTGTCTGTGCTGGTCATGAGGGTCACGTCGCAAAAAGGCCATCAGATATGGAGACGCTTCTCCTTGCACTAACTGGGCGTGCTGGTTTTTCAACGCTCGATATGCATGATATGTGGTGATGTAAACACCATGCCGCATATGACGTTTTATAAGGGGAGGCTGGTGGCAGAAGTGAGGCCAAATTTGTCATCAAATTGCAAGGAAAACCTACTGAAAATATTTCAGGTGCATCTCTTCATCATGTAGGTGAGGCATCTGCCTAATGAGTGTGATACTCGTCCTCTCTTCACCATATTTGGCAATGGCTCTGACACTCCACCTTCTCCTTTTTTTAAAATCTCTTAAATTTAGAAAAATCAAGAACATCTCTTCTATCTTCTATAATGATGATAATACATTTTATTTAAATAGTGCCTTTCCCATGTCTGCAGAGTCTCATCAAGTTTAGCCATCTTTCACTGAACAATTCACTTTATCTGCTGTAAACTCATCAAAGACTGCCACCTACTGACTGGGAAAATATCATTTCGCACCAATCAAACAGGTCCCCTCAAGTGCAGTCAGCCCTTGTGATTAGTTGGTTTAAGATGCGCGGATTCACCTATTTGCGACTTTATGATGCGCAGACTCACCTATTCGCATTTTTGTCATCAATAATTACCCTAAGTTCTTGTCAATAAGCCGCGGCTTATCTAAGGAAAAAAGTTGTGAAAATGAAAAAATAGAATATCGGCTTATACATAAGTCCGGCTTATACATCCATCGCGGGGGTTGCGTTCCAGAGCCACCCGCGAAATAAGAATATCCGCGAAGTAGAAACCATATGTTTATATGGTTATTTTTATATTGTCATGCTTGGGTCACAGATTTGCGCAGAAACACAGGAGGTTGTAGAGAGACAGGAACGTTATTCAAACACTGCAAACAAACATTTGTCTCTTTTTCAAAAGTTTAAACTGTGCTCCATGACAAGACAGAGATGACAGTTCCGTCTCACAATTAAAAGAATGCAAACATATCTTCCTCTTCAAAGGAGTGAAGCAAACAAATCAATATGTCTGTTTGGCTTTTAAGTATGCGAAGCACCACGGCACAAAGCTGTTGAAGGCGGCAGCTCACACCCCCTCCGTCAGGAGCAGACAAAGAGAGAGAGAGGGAGAGTTTGTTTTTCAGTCAAAAATCAATACGTGCCCTTCGAGCTTTTAAGTATGCGAAGCACTGTGCAGCATGTCTTTTCAGGAATCAGCTTTACAAAAGATAGAAACGTGAAGATAATCTTTCAGCATTTTTAGACGAGCGTCCGTATCGTCTAGGTGTGCAAACAGCCCCCCTGCTCAATCCCCATACGTCAGGATCACAGATAGTCAGCGCAAGAGAGAGAGAACAGTAAGCCGGGTAGCTTCTCAGCCATCTGCCAATAGCGTCCCTTGTATGAAATCAACTGGGCAAACCAACTGAGGAAGCATGTACCAGAAATTAAAAGACCCATTGTCCGCAGAAATCCGCGATATATATTTAAATATGCTTACATATAAAATCACAATTTAAATGACCGCTATGCGCTCGTGTTGACTCGGCGACGCCCAGAGCAGAAAGAACGCGCTACGGCCGCTCCAACCGCGCCATGCGGGGAGTGAGAGAGACGGCAATATCTCACACTCTCTCCCCCCTTAAAGAAATTAAATGGGCGCGAGTGAGACCACTGACCTCCCTCCCTTCTATTAGTTATAGGTTATAGTACGTTCGGCTTATCCATGAGTCCGGCTTATCTATGATACGATTTTATTTTAAAAATTCGTATGATTTTTGGTCTCCGGCTAATACATGAGTCCGGCTTATAGACAAGAACTTAGGGTAAATGGCAATTACTCTGTGAGTTTTGTGAGTAGTATACAGGAAAGATGTCATTCCCACCATGCTGTGTATCTGAATTTAAAGACAGGATTCTAACCTAATGAACGACAAGAGAGGCAGAGCTATCCTGTTTACTATGAACACCGCATTTCCAGGAAGTAACTGTTAAATAATATTTTGGCAAAAAGCACATACATTTTGCATGTTTTGAACATACAAATGGATATCGAACGTGGATTTTACAACACACATTACAATTGAAATTTTTCCTTTTTTCCAATGATGCTTTTCATATTGTTTGTTGTTGTCCAGAATTAGCCACCACTTGGTCCTGTTCAGTTTAAATATGCAAGATGTACTAAAAGCATAACATTTTTTTCCTTGACCTCCACTATAAACTGTATGGGGTAAGTAAGTATCATTAAAAAGATATATATATATTCATGGCATTCGTAGTCTGAATCACAATCTGATTGTATGGGTGGTTACCTACCAGGTTACGCTTGTGGTTGGTCAGCAAGTCGGCTAACATCCGCCACGGTGCCCTCTTTCAGTTGTGAGAAGCAGATCATAGAATGGTTGAAAATAGTTTTACTGTCAAATAATGCCAAGAGTACGCCACCCATACAACCAGATTGTGATTCAGACTACGAATGCCATGAATGTAATTACCCTGATGTACATGCTGTGAAATGAACGAACCACACGCCATAGCGCAACGTTAGGGGCTTCGCCTCTGGCACTGACGTTCTAGGTTCGATTCCCGAGAGGGGATGCAGTAAGTGTGTACGCCTGATGAGCCCAGAATTAGGGAAAAACACGTGTCGCATACTCTTTGCATTATTTGACAGTAAAACTATTTTCAACCATATATATATATATATATATATATATATATATATATATATATATATATATTGTCACACACGTGTGCTTAGCAGGCAGCCAACAAGCCCTAAGGTGAGTGATCTACCTCGAGATGAAGGGTTGATTTTGGGACAAAGAGCCAAAGAAGAAAAATAACAGTCTCACACACTTACCTTCAGTACTTCAGGTTTCACAAAATGGCCACTCCACAACAATCCCGCTTCTAACTCCCATGCATGACGTCACTTCCGGTCAACCCAACCCCCCCAACACAACACATCCCCCCACGGGATGACGTCACTTCCAACTCTGCCATGATTATGTCATTTCCGGCTCCCTATTGATGACCTCACTTTCAGTTCTGCCATGATGACATCACTTCCTTCTTTCTATATTGATATCATTTCCTGCCAGATCACTTCCTGTCGCCATTTTTGTATATAAATCCTCATTTCAACACTGTACTCTGTCAAATGCTTTGGTTTTTGATCAAATTTCATTTAAATTTTCATCACGTCTGACAGTCATTATATGGGGCAATTTCCCCAACTCTCTGTGAAGTTTCCCGAGTGAAATTATTTATTACAATTTTTTTTTTTTGGTGGGGGTATTCCTTTAATTAGACAACAGTAAGGTATGTCTAGGTAAAAGAGCAGGAAATTTGTGACGCCATTGCTGCAGCTGCACCAGCCTGTTCAAAGGCTCTGTATGTTAAGATAATAATAATACAGTGGAACCTCGAGATACGATCACCTCTGTATACGAGAAATTCAAAATACGAGGAAAGTATGAGCGAAAAATTCAGATCTAAATACGAGCATTGGCTCGCGTAACGAGCCACGAGCCAGGCTGTGGGTATAGCTCGCGGCTTAGCAAGGGGGCGTGGTAGCAGTTGCGAGCTGCGATCTGCGGTGTCTGCATTTCTCACTTAAGTGCACAGGTGGGAAACTGCCCACATCCATGATTGTTCCTGTGGCTGATGGGCTGCAGCTGCCATGTCCTCCCCGCATATATAGAGAAGCGCGAGCCGGTTAAGGGGGAGAAAAAGTAAAAGAAAAGAGAGAGAGAGAGAGAGAGAGAGAGAGAGAGAGAGAGAGCGAGAGGGCAGGGCAGGCAGGCAGGCAGGCGAGTGAGTGCAGGTTCGCGTGTAGCTGAACAGTGAGCTGAACAGGCGAGCCAAACAGCTGAAGCAGGACGGTGTAGAGAAGGTCAGCTGCATTAAGAGTGTCTCGCCTGTTGCAGAGCCCGCAGGTGAGACGCTAACAGAGAAGAAGCACCGGGGATTGTCATCTGTTTTTTAAAGACGGCATCCTTTTGACGTTTTAACCTCGTGTTAAAGGATTGTTATTCTTGTGTATTTTAAACCTCCACTTCACAACTGTTTTAAGGATTATTTATTTAAAGATTTATTGAATGCTCTACTGCACTTTGGACACCTGTTTTGATTCTTTTAATAATCAGTTATATTATTTACCAGTGTTATTTATTAAAGGTAGACTACAGTATATATAATTTATCAGTGTTATTTGTTAGGAAAATTGATTTTTATGTTAATATATTTGGGGTGCAGAACGGATTAACTGGATTTCCATTATTTTCAATGGGGAAGTTTGTTCTAGATATGAGAAATTCGCTATACAAGCTCAGTTCTGGAACGAATTAAACTCGTATCTAGAGGTTCCACTGTAATAAGATGCTGCAGATGTTCTATCAGACGGTTGTGGCGAGCACCCTCTTCTACGCGGTGGTGTGCTGGGGAGGCAGCATTAAGAAGAAAGACGCCTCACCCCTGGACAAACTGGTGAGGAAGGCAGGCTCTACTGTTGGCATGGAGCTGGACAGTTTAACATCTGTGGCAGAGCGACGGGCGCTGAGCAGACTCCTGTCAATCATGGAGAATCCATTGCATCCATTGAACAGGATCATCTCCAGACAGAGGAGCAGCTTCAGCGACAGACTGCTGTCACCGTCCTGCTCCACTGACAGACTGAGGAGATCGTTCCTCCCCCAAACTATGCGACTCTTCAATTCCACCTGGTGGGGTAAACGTTAACATTATAAAAAGTTATTGTCTGTTTTTACCTGCATTATTATCAATCTTTAATTTAATATTGTTTTTTGTATCAGTATGCTGCTGCTGGAGGATGTGAATTTCCCCTTGGGATTAATAAAGTATCTATCTATCTCTGTGTTAATGTTGAAGAACAGTGCAGTATAATGGCACAGTAATTACATTGCATTTTACTTTTTTTTGCCGTTACATTATGTAGATGCCCCAGAGGATGGATGGGCATCCAACTTAGGATGGAGGTGAGTTCCTTATCCATCTGGGATGCTATAATGGAAGGATGGAATAAATGGGGGCAGTACCCAGCCAAGATGCCTTATGATTTCCGTACCTGATTGGGATGCCCAAAGGCTACTCCAACTGGCAAGAGAGGATGAAAGGGAGAAGCTCATTCCCCATTATACTAGGTGGCAGTGTCTCTCATATAGAGTCCCAGTCTGGACACCCACGAGGCTGCATGGGAGTTGCAGTTTGGAAGCACAGCCCTGTAGGGATCCCCGGGGGATGACACAGGACGGTGGCAAGTACTTCCAACTGGTCACGTTGCGTCACCAGAAGTGCTGCCAGGCCCACCTTAAAAGGAGCCCACTGCCATAGCTCAGGGAGTCAATCAGGAGGCAGTGGGCAAAGCTCATTAGACAGGAAAAAGAAAGTGAAAAGGAGGAAGAAAGAAAACAAGCACTTAAAGTCTGTGTAATGGCTGGATTAATTGTTTTTTGGAGCTGTTTGGATTAAAGAATTATTTATTTGAACCCAGAGTTGTGTTGGGTTGTCTGTGTTGGGGGACTCACTAGTGCCCCCAAGTGGTCACCATGTATGTGTGTGTGTGTGTGTATATATACTATATAATATAGTGGAACCTCGGGTCACGACCGTAATTCGTTCCAAAACTTGGGTCGCAACCTGATTTGGTCGGGACACAAAGTAATTTCCCCCATAGGATTGTATGTAAATACAATTAATCCATTGTATGTAAATATATATTTTTTAAAGAATTCTAAGCACAAAATAGTTAATTATACCATAGAATGCACAGTGTAATAGTAAACTGAATGTAAAAACATTGAATAACACTGAGAAAACTAACATTGCAAGAGTTCACGCTACAGCCTTACGAACCACTCTCTGTAAACACTTTTTTTAATGAGTTTTAAGCACAGGGAAAAAAATGAACATTTGAAAAATCTGTAATTTATACAAAAACTAACCATAAACAACCAAGAAAACTAATCTTGCATGAGTCGAGTTCTGGCATGAAGGAAGTGAGCAGGAATTGGGTGGAGAGGAGATTACAGTTTTGAGGTAAAGTCTGTGACGATGCGGGTTCGCTGCATGCTCCCATCTCGCTTCCGGGAGCCCTTAAACCCGTGAGAGTCGGTAATGTTACCAATGAGCACGACAGTGAGGCACTACTGTACAATGGAACAATCAGATGGTGCAAAAAGTCCCAAGTGCTTTTATTAAAATCAACAAAACAACAATCAAAAACAAAGTCCAAATTAAATAAAGCGCAGTGTTTTCAGAATCCTTCAATAAATAGATGACCCCATAAAAACAGAAGTGAAGTGGAGGATAAAATCCAATAGAAAAAAGTCTTCATTAAATACGACGAGGTTAAAACAATGCTCGAAGCAGTCTCTTTAAAGACAAGCCCCGTGCATTCTTTGCTGTAGCAATCAACCACCACGCCCCTTCGCTAAGCTGCAAGCGCAGCAATTATTTATTTAAAACTGGCCTCTTGACGTGAGCTGTGGACCCGCTGTACCACAAAGTCCCTCTGCGTGATGCACGTCTGACCGAGAACAATATACTGTACAGGCAGAGACTGAACACGTGCATAAATCACCAGCGTGTACGAACCGGAAGGGAATTGAAATAGAGCACAAAGAGTTCACAGCGAATGCAGAGGACGAGACTGAACACGTGTGTAAATCATCGGCGTGTACAAACCAGAAGGGAAACTGGCTTGTTCGTCATTTGAGTGTGTGGTTGTGAACAGATGCAAAAGTTTGCAGTTCATAACCCGATTTATATGTGGTCTGAGACGTTCATGACCCGAGGTTCCACTGTACATATAATCACATATGTGTGCATTAGGGGCAGCTTAAAGGCTCAGATATTGGTAAGTTACCACCAGAACACAAGAGGGCGCTGTTCTCTAATACCTCGTCTCTTCCTCCCTCTACAGACCAGAAGATTGACGGCTTTAACATCCTTGGTCCCACTTCCGGTGTCCACCTGCCTCTTCCAGCTGGTAGTCCTTTTCACCAAGAGCTCTGCCACCTTGAGCAGTTTATTTTGGACACTCTTGTCTACAACAACATTTTATTTCTTTAAACATGTTTATAAACACGAGTTTTGTTATTATATGGGATTTGCCTTCAGGTCGGCCAACTCTTCATAGTTGTCTATGTTTTTTCTTACCATATACTATATATAATTGTACAGTACTATGTTATCTAGAATTTGCTAAATAATGAACTCTGTGTTATTGGTAAGGTTTGTGGACAACAGTGCCATATTAGGAGGTGAGGTGGGGGGGGGGGGGGGTCCAAAAAGAATATTAAGAGGACATATGATTGAAGTGTTTAAAATTTTGACAAGAATTAGTCCAGTGGATTGAGATAGAGACTTTAAAATAAGTTCATCAAGAACACGGGACACAGTTAGAAACTTAAGGGTAAATTTCTCACAAACATTAGGAAGTTTTTCTTTACACAAAGAACCACAGCCACCTGGAATAAGTGATCAAGGAGTGAGGTGGACAGCAGGACTTAAAGGACTTTTAAAACTCAAGTTGATGTTACTATAGAAGAATTCAGTGGACAGAACTGGCCAGCGTTGTTGGGCTGAACGTCCAGATTGTTCTAATGTTCTAATCACGCATGCGTTGTGTCGCAGTCAGGAAACTGATCTGCAGATGGTACACTGCAAGAGATACTTAGGGGTCCACATCAATGAACAGGCTAAAAATGGTCTCATAACACAAAGGAACCACAGAAGGAAGGGCATAGCAAGCATTTGGTTCTTAGGAGACTGTGCTCCTTTAATGTGGGTAACAACATCCTTTACATATCCTACAGCTTTGTGATCCCCAGTGTGGTGTGCTGGACCTGTAATATCTCTTCAAAACAACCCCAATGAATCGGCAATATCATTAAGAAGGTAGACACAGTTATGGGATGCCCTCTGCACCCACTGGAGGTAGTGGTTAAGTAGAGAATTAAAACAAATCTGATTGCCATTATGACAAACGCTGCACATCCACTATGACTCTGTGACGCATCAGCATTGCGGATTCCTGGCCAACAAATTTCTCAGCAGAACACTGTAAAGAAACTCCTGGGGCTCCTTAATAACTCTGGCAATACGCCTTTGTAGTGCCTCACTGGGTCTGGTCTGTTCACTTTAGCAATGTTTTAAACTTTCTTCCTTTTGTAATTCCTGGGTATATTTCAGGGAATAGCTGTTTGTTGGAATATCGGTTGGGTTTCTGTAAATTGTTCAATAGCTCAAATGAAGTATCTGTCTATCAATTATCTGTTATACTGTATAGTGCCTTACAAATCTATCTATCTATCTATCTATCTATCTATCTAATGTACATCTGTCTATCTATTATAATTTATAGTGCCTTTCAAATCTATCTAAAGCTGTATACTGTGTCTTGCATTACTCAACCCCTTCTGGTCTCCCACCTATAAATCACAGGGTCTCTGGAAGAAGAAGACACACGGTGAGCAGAGCACACCGCAGGACGCAGCTCCTAAATCTTGTGAATTTCCAGGAGAAAGAATTCATTAAATCCTAATATTTTTTTTGGTTTCCATTCTGCGCCATAGAGCTCATTTTGCTTTCTACTTTTTTCGACTAAACGAGAACAGCCAGTTTGGTGCCCCAATGTTTATAAAATACAATACGATACAATACAATTTATTTTTGTATAGCCCATAATCACACAAGAAGTGCCGCAACGGGCTTTAACGGGCCCTGTCTCTTGACAGCCCCGCAGCCTTGACTCTGTAAGAAGACAAGGAAAAACTCCCAAAAAAAACCCTTGTAGGAAAAGATGGAAGAAACCTTGGGAAAGGCAGTTCAAAGAGAGACCAATTTCCAGGTAGGTTGGGTGTGCAGTGGGTGTCAACAAGAAGGAGGTCAATACAATACAATATACAGAACAGAACACAAGGAATCCTCAATACAGTATAAAAATAAAAATATTACAATTACAGAACAGAATTTAACAGTACATGATATCACATAATATGATTTGGATTTGTTTAGAGTCCTGGAGACCTCAGCCATCAAGCTGCCTCCCCCATTTGGCCATTCCACAGCTGAACAGCGCTGGGCCAACCAATCCAATAAAAGGAACCCCTCTACCCCACAATTCCTGTGATCCTCCATCAGGGATGACTTTACCTTAGGCAGGCAAAACAATTTGGCAGGTGGGCAGTGCCACCAAGTGCCCCATTTGAGTACCAAGAAGAGAAACAGAATAGGTGAGGGTTAGTAACAAATTCTAACTATCGTGTTATTTATGTTTTAGTGTTAATGACTAACAACAGAGATGCAGTCTATATAGTTAATCAGCAGCTCTAGTCAGGGTGTGCTAAACTGAAGTAGTGAGTCTTCAGCTGGGATTTAAAAGCTGAGAACGAAGGGGCATCTCTTATAGTAGTAGGCAGACCACTCCACAGTTTAGGGGCCCTGTAACTAAATGCTTGACCTCCCACTGTTATTTTATTAATCCTTGGAATCATAAACAGACCAGCATCTCGAGATCTTAATGTGCGCTCAGGTTTGTAAGTCATGATAAGTTCAGACAGATAAGCCGGACCTTTATATGTTAAAAGGAGGATTTTTAAATCTGCCCTAAACTTAACCGGGAGCCAGTGTAAGGATTTAAGAACTGGAGTTATGTGTTTGTATTTTCTTGTTCTTGTAATAATTCTTGCAGCAGCATTTTGGATTAACTGGAGGCTGTCTAAAGAACAGCTTGAATATCCAGTGGACACCGCATTGCAGTAGTCAATCCTACTAGAAATAAATGCATGAATTAATTTCTCAGAATCCTGTTTATTTAGAAAGCACCTTAATTTCCCAACATTTAAGATGGAAGAAACCTGATTTGGACAACTTTGTAATGTGCGCTTTAAATGACATACTAGAGTCAAAGATAACTCCGAGATTGTGGGCTGATTCAGTAAAATTAATGGGGATTCCAACTGAGTTAAATGATGACAAAGTATTGTTGTGATCGGCATTATTCCCTCCAACAATTAACATCTCTGTTTTATCAATGTTTAAAGACAAGTAGTTCTCATCTATCCACTCCTTTAATTCACTTACACAACTTATTAGACAACATTGGAGAAACTTTATTTGATCTAAAAGAAAGGTATAACTGGGTGTCATCTGCATACGAGTGAAAATTAACATGATGTTTCCTAATGAGAGATCCCAGTGGAAGCATGTAAATTGAGAATAGTGAAGGTCTGAGTACCGAGCCCTGCAGGACACCATATTGAACTTCTGTGTATAATGACGGAGTCCAGTCAGCACATTTCTGTACATATTGGAATCGATTTGACAAATAAGAACTAAACCAAGCGAGCACAGTGCCCAACATCATTTTCTAGTCTGTGCAGTAAAATAAAATGGTTAATGGTGTCAAGTGCTGCACTTAAGTCTAACAACATAATTACAGTGGAGTTTCCTTCATCAGAGGATATCAGAATGTCATTTACAACCCGTGTTAGTGCTGTTTCTGTACTATGACCAGTGCGGTAACCAGACTGGAATTTCTCAAATAAATTGTAATGCGTAAGGTGTGACTGAAGCTGATTGGCGATTACTTTTTCTAGTATTTTAGAGAGAAAGGGTAAATTTGAAAGAGGCCTGTAATTATTTAGTGTATGTGGATCTAGGTCTGACTTTTTAAGTAATGGTTTAATGACTGACATTTTTAGTGCATCAGGTACTATGCCATGCAATAATGAACTATTGATAATGTTTAGAAGAGGCGCTGCAAGAACATCCATTGCACTTTTTACTAGTTTTGTTGGCACTGGATCTAGGAAACAAGTAGTGAGTTTCATTTTAGAAATAAAAGTTAAGACATCTTGCTCAGTTACAGGATTAAAATTACTAAAGTGCTGAATGCAATGTGAGACAGGGTTTGCTAAGTTAGTATGCGGTTTGTAATGTGATGCTGAGATCTGGGATTTTATATTTTTAATTTTCTCATTGAAGAAGTTCATAAAGTCTGTACTGCTAATATTTGTTGGTATTTTGCACTGTAGATCTGAATTCCCATTTGTTAATTTAGCCATTGTTCTAAACAGTACTCAAGAATTTTTATTATTGCTTTCTATTATTGTAGAATAGTATTCTGAGCGAGCTATAAAGAGAGCTTTTTTATATTTTTTAACACTCTCTGTCCATGCAGTTTGAAAAACATGTAGCTTTGTTGTTCTCCATCTGCGCTCCAGTTTTCGACACTCTAATTTAAGAGCTCGAGTGTTTTCATTAAACCAGGGAGAGATTCTATGTGCTTTGATCACTTTTGTTTTAAGGGGAGCCACTGTGTCCAGAGCATCTCTCAAGGTCACATTATAATGTGATGTTATCCATCCATCCATTTTCCAACCCACTGAATCTGAACACAAGGTAACAGGGGCCTGCTGGAGCCTATCCCAGCCAACACAGGGTGCAAGGCAGTAACCAATCCCAGGCAGGGCGCCAACCCACCGCAGGACACACACACACCCACACAACAAGCACACACTAGGGCCAATTTAGAATTACCAATCCACCTAACCTGCATGTCTTTGGACTATAGGAGGAAACCCACGCAGATACGGGGAGAACATGCAAACTCCACGCAGGGAGGACCCGGGAAGCAAACCTGGGTCTCCATACTGAGAGGCAGCAGCACTACCACTGCGCCACTGTGCCGCCCCTTAATGTGATGTTAGCTGATCTAAATTGTTTTTCATGTTTACATTTGATGTTAACTGATCTAAATGGTTTTCCACAATTATACTCAACTTACTCAAAGTATCTATAAATTTTGAAACAGAAGTACAATCTAGATGTCGCACTGTCCTTGTTTTAATCTGTGAGTACGTTGGCAAGGGCAGGACTAAATCAAATGTAATTAAGTAGTGATCGTAAATAACTTCATTTAATGGAGTAATATTTAAATTTTGAATTCAACTTTGTAAGTTCTAATGTGTGATTATGATTATGAATTTAACAAATAAGTAAAACATTTCCTGCTTTTACGAATCCCATACCAAATGGCATATAACAGAGGTATATCCATTGCATATGTCATTCTACCAGATGGCACATCACAAATATTTGTAGCACTTAAATGCTTTCCATTTGTCATTCCAACAGATGGCATTGCTTGTATGAATCCCATACCAAATGGCATATAACAGAGGCATATGCATTGAAGTGGGCGGCCCGGTGGCGCAGTGGGTAGCGCACCTCATCACTAATCAAGGAAGCCCAGCAGAGACTACACTTCCTGAGGCGGCTGAAAAGAGCAAGTGTTCCCCCTTCCATCCTCACCATGTTCTACAGAGGCACCATTGAGAGTGTTCTGACCAGCTGCATCACTGTCTGGTATTGCAACTGCAACATATCTGACCGCAAGTGCCTGCAAAGGATAGTGAAGATGGCAGAGAACATTATTGGGGTGCCTCTCCCTTCACTGCAGGACATATTTTACAAATGCAGTGTTCACAAGGCCTGCAGCATTGAGCAGGACCCCTTACACCCCTCACATGGACTTTTCACACTTCTGCCATCCAAGAGAAGATACTGCAGCATCAAAGCCAGATCTGCCAGGCTGCAGGAGAGTTTTTACCCCCAAGCTGTTAGACTCCTTAACACGAGGCTGCCCTCCTGGGATCTTCCACACGGCTTCAACCACCTCGAAAAACAGAACTTTTATACATGTGAGCCACTGTCCTGTAAAGACGAGTGTGCATGTAGAAAAGAACTGAAAATCTTATACTGACCTTGAAGGATTTTGACACTCTTGTTATCCTTCTGCTGTGAAACATTCTGACCTGTCATTGTTTACACACGTCTTAAACAACTATTACCATACACTGATAATTTCTGTATTATCTTTATCTATTATTATTTATTATATTACATATCTTACATATCAATATTGCTGCTACTTCTTTGTCCTATCTTTGCACAATGTCTTGTCTTGTTTGTGTTTTAACTTTTAATTTTTAAATTTTAATTCTATTTTTAATTTATTTATTGTACGTCATGTTGTTACACTGTGGTCCCTGAGCTTCGCAATTTCGTCTATCTGTATACTTGTATATGGTTGAGATGACAATAAAGTTCACTTTGACTTTTTTGACTTTAAATATCTGCTGTTGTGCCCGGCTTTTAACATGGATTGTGCCATCACTGGCCTTTCTAATCTTACAGCGTGTTTTTGAAAGTGGGCTTTAACTCAGAGCACATTACCTTTTTATTGAGTGCACGACCTTCTTGAGCACCTTTGATGGTGACCACTGTCATGCTCAATATGAATCAAACAAAGTGAGCACATAGGCTAAAAAATACATAGATCTGTTCCAGTATTAATTTTGACAATACATTTTGATTTAGCTTTAGTCTTTAGTAAAACTGCATTTTAGTTTTAGTCACATTTTTGTCATTTATTTATTGTTAGTTCTGATGGATGGCCGGGGATCGTGCCCTACCGGGAGACCTGGAGGAGCAGAGAACCAGGAGAAGGGCAATTTATACCCCAGGACATGAGAGGGCAGCCCCCACCCATGGTTGCATTGGGGCCACGGGCTCGGGGCTTAGAAGCACAAACCTGTTGGGGACCGTGGCCACCGCCAGAGGACACTTGGACAGCTCCAGAAACAAGATCTGCAGCACTTCAGGAACACCCGGAAGTGCTGCCTGAAGAGGAGCTGTATTTACGAGCAGCACTTCTGCCACACCCGGAATCAGTTAATCGGGAAGCACCAGGAGTACTTCCGGGTGCATTATAAAATGGGCCGCCTCACTCCATTCAGGGAGCTGGAGTCGGGTGGAAGAGGACAGAGCTTGCGAGAGAGGAGTGGAGGCGGCAGAAGGAAAGAGAGTAGAAAAAAGGACTGACCGTGTGAGTTTATTGGGGATGTGTTGTGCTGTACAAAAGATGAAAATAATTAATAAATGTGTGTGTTTGGACATTGTGTGTCCTTGGTGTCTGTCTAACCGGGCTGGTCTTCTACATAGTTTTAGTCTAATTTTAGTTAACAAAAAGTAGATTAATTTACTCAAGAAAAAGTAAATCTGTTTTCGACTAAAAGTAAAAGCAAATTAGTCAGTCAATATCAGATGGATATCTTCTCTGACAATCCCCTTTATCTGATAAGAATTTCGGCAGTGAACCGCCAGTGGTTCAATAGCGATTGCAAACAACAGTGGCGACAAGGGACATCCTTGTCTGGTACCACGTTCTAGTTTAAAGTAGTCTGAGCAAATGTTATTAATACAAACTGAAGCTTCTGGATTGGTATACAGTAGTTTGATCCATGCACAAATATTCGGGCCAAACCCAAATTTCTCCAATGCAGTGAAAAGGTAATTCCATTCAATCATATCAAATGCTTTTTCTGCGTCTAATGATAGTAATATCTCTGGGGTGTTTGATTTTACTGGTGAATATATAACATTAAACAAGCGTCGGAGATCGGAAGATAGGTGTCGGCCTTTAATAAATCCAGTTTGATCCTGTGATATTACCAAGGGCAGCACTTTCTCCATCCTTCTAGCTAGGATTTTTGAGAGTATCTTAACATCATTATTCAGGAGTGAAATTGGTCTGTATGATGCACATTGTAACAAGTCCTTATTTTGTTTAGGAAAGACGGTGATTAATGCTTGTCGAAATGTTTGAGGTAGTATTTGGTTGTCTCTAGCTTCTGTAAATGTGAAATCAGATGGATATCTTATTTCACATATGAATAAGGATAGAATCTACTGTACCCCTAAACTCTTATCTATCTCTCTATCTATCTACTAGATAGATAGATAGATAGATAGATAGATAGATAGATAGATAGATAGATAGATAGATAGATAGATAGATAGATAGATAGATAGATAGATAGATACTTTATTAATCTCAAGGGAAAATTCACAAATTCACACGTTACTAACATGTACACTGATGAGCAAAACCACATGTAGTGATTATTGAACATAAAATGAAGAGTAGCTGTAGAAAGGATTCACTCCAAAAGATCTTAGTCAGACCATGGCAGCTCTGGTCTGTTGTCACAGTTTTCTGACGCTTAGTTATGCTCCTGTAAGATTTTACCAAAAAAATTGTACATGATATAAGTGCTTTTACTGCGTTCATCACTTTTATGGGTTATGCTCGTAAACATTCATTTTCCTGCCTCGCAGTTAGGAGACCCGGGTTCGCTTCCCGGGTCCTCCCTGCATGGAGTTTGCATGTTCTCCCCGTGTCTGCGTGGGTTTCCTCCGGGTGCTCCAGTTTCCTCCCACAGTACAAAGACATGCAGGTTAGGTGCATTGGTGACCCTAAATTGTCCCTAGTGTGTGCTTGGTGTGTGGGTGTGTACCCTGCGGTGGGCTGGCGCCCTGCCCGGGGTTTGTTTCCTGCCTTGCGCCCTGTGTTGGCTGGGATTGGCTCCAGCAGACCCCCGTGACCCTGTAGTTAGGATATAGCGGGTTGGATGATGGATGGATGGACGTTCATTTTCCCTCAAAAAACAAATGAATAACACAAATGTAGTGTTTACAGAGTTGTATTCAGCAGTGAAGCAGTGCACAGTGTACGTGTACATGACATAATAATTGGGAGATGCACTTCAAGCAATTAAATCTTAAATACATTTTATGTGATTATTAACACATGGAGCAGGTCATTTCAACCAATGATGGTGACAAGCCAAATAGCCACTTTGTTTGAAACTTGCCTCGATTTTTAATTGCTACGGCTGTTGTCGTCACTGTCCCTGTGCCCATATGTGTACGAGGATGAGTGTGAATTGGTGTCACCCGCCAACCTGAACTCTATCCACCAGTTACAAAATGAACACCACTTAACTTTTGTACAATTTCGACCACACAAATGGATATCAAACATATGAATTAGGCACCACACATTACGTGAGAATTTTTTTTCCTTCTTCCATGGACGTTTTTCTCATCGTTTGGCACTGTGCATGCAGCATTGGTCATCACTTATCAACCCTATGGAGTTTGAGTATCCAATATTTAATTTCTCCATGAAACAATAAGATTAAAACTTTTGGCAATCCTCGGAATACCGGTCCCAAATTATTTAACAACTGTTTTCCTATCGAGTGGACAATACTACACTGAAAGCCGCGAAAAAACATTTATTGCAAGACAATAAGATGTATTTCCAATATTTTGTATTAATTCCAGCACAACAGCTGCAACGTCTCTTAGTGGTAATGGTTCAACAGGGAGCAACTAAATGTTGTAGTTATCGTTGAGCAAATGCATATAATTGCCGAAAAGATTGCGTTTGTGGCAGTTGCGCCACAATATATGCAACCTATATTTTTAAATAAGTAAGCTGTTTATAACTAACCTTATTGCTCCCGCTCCTAAATATTGTCCACTCGATAGGAAAACAGTTGTTAAATAATTTGGGACCGGTATTCGGAGGATTGCCCTTTTTCTCAGCCACAACTCCAAACTATATTGTGTAAGTCATTTAGAAAACATACTTTGGAAAGATGCGCGAACAGGTGCAGATCTGCTCAATACAATCAAAAGAACAAACACAAAGCTACAAGCTCAACGGTTACAAGTCACATCTGACGCTGTGCGCATCCGATTGCGCTCTCAAAGCTGCGCTAATCTGTTTCTTAAGTAACACATAAAGGGATCAAACTGTCAATAACAAAAGCCAGTGTGTGTCTAGGTGTTGTTTTTTTTAAATAAATAAGCAGGTTTTCCCCACTCACACTCTGTAATTCTCAGACACACATCATTGCCAGACATGACTTCTGCTGTTTTTCTTTACGCATTGATGTGGTGCTGTATCATCGTCACTGTTCAGCTTTTTTAATAAGTAGTTTTTAGTCGCATTTTTCTAATATATTACTATGCCATCCAAATTTATTCATATACGAGGGAGACGGGCCCAAAAATAACGAGATTTTTTTTCTGGTAGTTCCGACGTTTGCCGTTAAGTGCGTGTACTTGACTGCCCTCTGCATCATTTGGCCAAGTGTAATTTTTTCTTCAGCCTCCAATACCGTCTTCGTCAATTTTGTGATGGTAGACTTGACGTAATAATGTGTTTGCATCAAGTTGTGGTTCCTTTTGAGGAAAACAGCAGCAGAAGCTGTCACAATGCTTCGAGAGGCTTTCAAAGATGAAGCTTTGAGTCAGGCAAGGATTTTTTTTTTTACCTTAAAGTGCTCAAGCAATTGCGTGATACTGTGCGGAGAAAACGAGCCGAATTGCGGCGATCAGGCGACTGGCCTCTGCATCACGATAACGCTCCCACCCAACGCAGCATTGAACGAATGGCACTTTCTCACGGAAAACGGGATGACAACGGTAATCCCCAATCACAGGACCTTGCAACCTACGATTTTTTCTTATTTCCAAAAATGATCAGGGACCTTAAAGGAAAGCGTTTTCAGGATATAACGGAGGCCAAGAAGCAAACGACATTTGCATAGTAGGCTGTCACTTTGCAGCAGTTTCACAACAGTTTTGAACAATGGAAAAGATGGTAGGACAAGTGTATTGTGTCTCAGGGAGAGTATTTTGAGGGTGATTAAATTTTGAAAATGTTCTGAGAAATATACGATTTTTTTTTTAATTTTCGTTATTTTGGGGTCCCCCCTCGTATAGTGCAGTACCGATCTTAATATCGTTGTGACATCCCCACTAGCAGCACACCTAAAATAAACCTACGCACTTGACACATTAGTATTAGCAGCGTGAACTAGAGCCGGAGGTAAAGGCATCGGCGTCTGGCAAGTCGCCACTTAAGATAACGTTACCTACCTTGACATGAATATCAGGATTGCGCGCGTCGTGACCCCTCATCACGTATGTAGCGTTCTTTCTTGTAAGCTTCATTTTACGTGGCTTACACTGGACTTTATTTTTGACAGCGCTGTGGTTAAAGTTGATCCATACGTCTGACCGCTGTTTTCGCCCGAGAATCACGTTGGTCGACATAACGGAGCGGAGCAGGATTCTGGTTAACGTAATGATTTCCCGATGGCGCCGAAACTGGTGTTAGCCAATGATAAGCGTGCTTACAAGTTTTTAAAATTGCACTCCTGCATTCGAGCTCGTTATTTGTTGGTGGACCACGTCACGTGTAGCTGAGATGTACAAAGAGCTTCATATCGCTCAGTTGTCTGTTTGTAACCCTTTTGTTTTTAGTTTTCGTCTGCAATGTTTTTAAAAGGATTCGTCTTTAATAGTGCATTTTTATTTAGCTTTTGTTCCGTTTTAATCACAGAATAAATGTAGATGACGAGTATTTTTCGACTTAGTTTTTATCAACAAAAGTAACAACTCTTTTAAGTCAGTGGATAACTGGTGTTCAATACTATCTGAAATTGAAAAAAATCGAATTCTCACTTAGAGGATCTGTTCAAAACTTTTTAATAGCCTGGCAGGACCTAATCAGTAACATTTTAGAATAAGCATTTATATTGGGGGAAAAGACTCCTTTCTCTCTTTATGGCTCTTAACAGTTTTGCACTGGTTGTTGGCCTTCCTCTCTTTCTCATGAGTGGAGGTTGATTTGATTTCATTTTAGTTTTGTTAAGTTTGACTTGATTGTATGGAATGTTATATACTGTAGTTTTAATAAATTCAATAAAAGATTAAAAAAGAGAAAAATGAAACACTGGCCAGTGGCGTAGCTCGAGTTCACGCCACATGGGGGCCGGGGCTTCAATTTGCCGCCCTCCAACGTATCTGAATATGTTAACCTATTTATATAGAAAATTAAAATGATGTATAGAGAAAAATTAATACATTTTGCATAGATTTATTTATATATAGAGAAACAGCAATATTTTTTCACATATAATTATTTATAAGCATCAACTAGACAAGAATATAGTACAGACGCACTGATAAGCTGTGTTCTGATTATTAGTTTAATATAATTATGCTGCGAAAACCAGAACCGGTGTGGTGTATAAGTGATAAGTGGGGATGAGCAAGAACGCATTTAGATTGTTAACCAAACGAAATTATACATTGTGAATTAGTTGTTTATCTTCCTAGAAATTATTATCGGTGTAATGAATTTGTGAATTTCCCCTTGGGATTAATAAAGTATCTATCTATCTATCTATCTATCTATCTATCTATCTATCTATCTATCTATCTATCTATCGTATCTAATGTTTCTGTTTATTTTTGTTATTGCCTCATAAATTTCAACTGCCATGTCTGATGCCGTCACAGAAGGACCGTCTGAAAATGATTTCTGAAGCATTTGTGGATGAAAATCAGAGAATTCATTCATGAGTGATATTTTTCCGAACCCTGCTGCTTACACGTGAAGTGTTCTGAGCCTTTTGGCCAATAATGCCACCCCCAAAAATGTGCCTCCCAGGGCGGACCGCCCCTAGCTATGCCACTGACACTGGCCCATTCTCTCATTCAGTGAATTGAGGAGTGGGTGCCTACCTCAGTAGTACTGACTGGCATGCTGGTCCATCACGGGGTCCAATAATACCAGTGAGAATCAACACACACACACCAAGATTGTTTTAGCAAGCTAATTCAGAGTGAGGGACGGGCAAAAGTTCAAAAAACCAGCAGGAGATACTAACGGGTCTTGTTCAAAAAGCAGACGGCATCAGTATACACCAGGGTTCAATTTTAAGATTAGGCACCCTTACGCTATTTTAAGATTAGGCAGCTAATGTAAATTTTAAGATTAGGGACCCTGGTGTACCTGGCCTTACCCCGACGAACCTTAAGTTCAGGGTTTGTAGTAGGGGCTTTTGGCGTCAGCTTTTTGAACAAGATCCAAACTAACAAGTGAACAAGGAGCGTAGGGAAAAAAAATACAAGTTTCGTTATTTGCAAAATTCAAATCAAACTGATTTAAAAACGATCCCAAAGCAAATAGGGGGAAAAAAACATTAGGTAACACTCAATAAATTGATGGTTTGTCTTCCAAGATTATTATAACATGCATGTCGCATGGCTGCCTTAGACAGCAGAGTTTAAGACTAATAAAACTCTTGGACCTGCTGGCATTCCACCAATTGTACTGAAAGACATCATCTCTTACTGTAAAAAAAAAAATGTCAATATTAATTTAACAGTAAAAGTACTGTGAATGGTGAAAGTAAAATACCTTTTCTGAAAGAAGGTAAGTTACATTATGTTTTACTGAAACTTACCTGTATATCTTAAGTAATACATTTCATTATTTCTGTAAAATCAACATTTTTCTACCTTCAAAATATGCTACATACCGTTTACTGACACATCACAGTTACACTGATAACGAACATAAACAAAAAAGTTTTCCTTTACACAGAGAACCACAGACACTTGGAATAAGCTACCAAGTAGTGTGGTAGACAGGAGAACTTTAGGGACTTTCAAAACTCCACTTGATGCTTTTTTAGAAGAATGAAGCGGACAGGACTGACAAGATTTGTTGGGCTGAATGGCCTGTTCTCGTCCAGCTTGTTCTAATGTTCTAACAATATCCATATCACTAACCGAGAATGCTAAACCGGATGGACGCAGGGACATCCGGCCATGGGCCGTAGCCGCAAAAAGACGTACTGCGCAGGCGCCCCAAGAAATGAGGCTCCGCGAGAGGCGGCCGCGACCACAGAAAAAAGGAGTGAGCACAGAAAAAAGGAGTCAAAGAAATGAGGCCCCGCAACCACAGAAAAAAGGAGTCAGCACAGAAAAAAGGAGTCAAACGCAGGCGACGCACAGCGCCGCACGAAACCCATTGCACACGAAACTAGCACACAAAAAAAAAGAAGCCGATCGCGCCCACCTGAAAGCCACCCCCTCCCCCTACAGGCACCGGACGGGACACACACAAAGAGGACGATTCAACAAGCCCCTGGCACACAAAAAAAAGAACCCAAAACCACCCCACCCACCCTACAAGCAACGGACGGGACACACACAAAGAGGGAGATTCAACAAGCCCCTGGCACACAAAAAGAAAGAAGACGCTCGCGCCCCACCAATCCCCCCCCCCCCCCCACAGACGCCGGAAAACCACACAGCGCCGCACGAATCCCATTGCATACGAAACGGGACCCACACAAACAGGAGGATTTAACAAGCTCCTAACGCAACAAAAAAAAGAAGCCGTGACCGCCACGCCAGGCCCATTAGAGACGAGACATGGCACACGAAACGTTCAAAACAACGACGAATCAGATCCACAAACACACTAACATCAATAAGAAGTGACACCCAAAGCCCCATTTCTAAAGGAACCGTCCATATTAAACATACGTCATCTCAACACCTTCACACTAGGCAGCATAGTTGGACCTCCTTACAATAAAGCAGTATTAACTGTTCAACTGCAGAAAAGGCTCCATATTAACAGTGAGTGCGATCCTCCTTATTACTTATCCATATTTCGCATGCTGAGGAACAAACAAGTCATGAATACACGCTCACGGGTACAAAACGATTCGGCTCGGATAACAGGACCAAACACACGAACATGCATGAAACAAGAAAATACACATCTGCATTACATCCTACAATAGTTCATTTGAATTTTCATCTACCGGAGTAAATACCAGGTCACCAAAAGGCAATGACACATACTGCTTTCGCGTATGTGGACAAATATTACATCGCATTGGAACAGTGCACCCTGAAACAAATCAAGAACGCAAATATGCACAAATCATGTCGGCACCTACAAAGCGCTTCTGAAACCGTGGAAGAAAAAATGTCTCGGCTCCAAAAACACGTCACTCCTTATTCCAAATACCGGTCCCAATCACAGAAACATCGGTATCCACTATGACAATGCACAGTAACAATGCACGTGACATCCGTCTTGCCACACTATTAATTATAGATGAATGTACAATGGCATCCAGTCACTTATTCAACACCATTGATAAACTTCTACAAACGTTGATGAATAATAATATTCCCTTTGTGGGAAATTACTTTTATTAGGAGGAGATTTTAGACAGTGCTTAACTATTACTCCACTTACAATGCGCTCAGCTATTGTTCAGTCCACCTTAAAATACGCGGACAATTGGCATTGCGTTGATGAATAATAATATTCCCTTTGGAGTAAAGGTACTTTTATTAGGAGTAGATTTTAGACAGTGCTTACCTATTGCTCCACATGCCATGCGCTCAGGTATTATTCAGTCCACCTTAAAATACGCGACGACGTCATATAAACAACACGAGACCGAACTACAATACATATACAGGCACGAGACCTGATTGGTGATAATACGAAGAAACGAACAGTCCGCAGATTAACAGGGAGTTCGATCCTACTTATAACTTATCCATATTCCTAACGATAAAGATCAAACAAGTCATACAAAACTAGACGGCTCGAGGAACGGGACCACAAACACGAACCCGCATCAAACAAAAAAATTCACCTCGGCGCGCTTCTAAAACCGGGGAACAAAAAATGTTACGCGAACAATTGGCTTTGCTTTCTAAAGATACACTTGGTACAAAACATGCGATTTCCAAATCCCGAATATAACAATTGGTTATTACAACTAGAACATTGTACACTCACCAATACAGATGGACTTCACCCAGATATTATTACAATTCCTCAACCCTTCATCTGCGACGACTTACTTACGGAGATATTTGGAACAGCGGTCTCAATAGACCAAATGCCCCTTTTAACACAACGCACTATATTATGTCCAAAAAATATTAATGTTGATCACATTAATAACCAGGTCATTTCATTACTTCCTGGAGAGGCACGGCTCTTTCTAAGCTCTGACAAAGTTCACTCTGATGACGACAATGAACATCTGAATTTCCCCTTAGAATATTTGAACACTAATAACCCAGCCAGATTACCACAACACAATCTTAGCCTTAAAAACGGAACAATAGTCATGCTATTAAGAAACCTTAACACTAAACAGGGTTTATGCAATGGCACACGTTTAGTCGTCAACACCATGACACACAATGTTATTCAAGCAACAGTTCTTACAGGATCACATGCTAACAATACTGTTCTCATTCCTAGAATTGACCTTACGAGTTCTGACCTAGAATTACCTTTTACATTGAAACGCCGACAGTTCCCCATTAAACCTGCATTTGCCATGACCATCAACAAATCACAAGGACAAACCATGAACAAGGTTGGCATCTACCTCTCTGAACCCGTTTTTGGACATGGACAACTTTATGTTGCCTTCTCACGTGTTCGACGTTCATCTGACGTTAAAGTTATAAATGCTCCATGCCAAGGAAGACTCATTCAAGGACAGGACACCATCTTTACTACTAATGTTGTGTACAAAGAAATATTCAAATAAACCATTACTCTGTGCCAAACACTGTATTTTTGGCTTTCTATATGCATCATCCACACCTGCACACTATTCTATATCTAATTCATACATCTCACTCTTTGTCATGCCCCAACGCCAGGGGTTGGCGAGCGAAGCGAGCAGGGGGCGGAGCCCCCTAGTCAATGGAAATAAAGTGGAAGTGCATGTAAAACTGAAGCCAGGAAGCTCTTCTTACACAAAGAGTAGTGGGACTCAGGAATAAACAACCGAGACGTGGAATTAAAGCAGAAACCTTAAAAACCTTTAAGAAGGATCTGGATGGGATATGGGAACAACTTTGCTATTAGCTGAATAAACAGGCTTGATGGACTAAATGGTCTCCTCTCGTATGTCAAATTTCTTATAGTCTAATGTTATTTTGTATAGTCAAGGCACCCAGCCTGGCTCCCCTCTGCTCATTTCTCCTAATTTGATCACCTTTAGATTGATTGTCGCCTCTCTGTGTGTCCCTGAGTGTGCGTGAGCAAGCCCCCTGCTGGGCTCTCAGAATTGGCAGCTCATTTATAAAAGTTTACATGGATTTGAGTGTGAAAATATGCATATGCCAAAAAACAGGATGTTAAATATATATATGCTAAAAAAAAAAATTAAAAACTTAATTCTGCACAATTTACCTTTATAAACCATAATCCTCTTGTAAATGTGATAATGTGAACACGCTCCTAACTAATTAAAGACAAGTTTCTTCACCAATGAATGAGGGGAAGAGGCGGATCTTTAATTGAAATGCACAGCATTGTGGGGATGATGTCTCAGAGTTTATATTCAATGCAGGGTCTTCAGTAGCTAACAGCTGATGATATTTGAGCAAACAAATACACACATACTGTATTACCCAATTTTTAACCACATAAATGGCTATTGTGGAAGTACCCCCTGAGGAAGACAGGAATATTTCAATCAATCAGTCTTTATTCAGTGACAGATGAGTAAATGGATTCATGCTTTGCAAAGCAGAAGAGCAAAGTTTTCCGGTTTCAATCGGCTTTTAATATTCATTTTCCTCTCTCCCCCTTACTTATGAAATAGCATCTAAGCCTTTCCTCAATTTGCCCAACTGTTTCTTTTTTGTGTACGTGTCAAGAGGGGCCCCAAAGAAGGAAATGTCATCTTTCCTGTGTCTAACAGACGCAATTCTAAAAAAGGAAGTTACCAAAGTTCAGCTTACGTCACCTTATCCTATGACAGACTCCAGTATGAATAACCTGCCGTTATAATAAAACAGCTTTTAATCCTTAGTAGCTTGCAAGCAATTAAATTTTCTTTCACACACTCTACACAACTGTTGTTACGGTTCTGCCTTTGTCCAGAAATGCTATATGACCTTAGTCTCGGAAGGTCTTTCTCCCGTTGGGCGACTGGGATCTTTTCCTGAATAAGATCAAACGTGAAAAAAGTTTCTATTTTAGGTAATTGTTCAACATTTCTTACATTTCTCGCATTTCCTGTCATCCTACATTTACATAGATCGTTGTAGACACGTAACACACATGAAGTGCATGTGTTCCAAATAACAATAAATTATTTACCTTTCTGTCATCTTGGAGCTTTGTGAAGTTTTTGTAAGGTGGCTGGAGTGTCAATCCTGTCACCAACCCCCATGATTTCCCTACAAGTTGGAGGACCGCTTGTAAAGCCAGATGTAGTTTAACATCATACCCAAGACATGGAGCGCAAACACGAATATCGGCAGAGTTTCTTTGCAGCCTTTGTCGATTTTCGCAAAACGTTTGACTCAGTTGATCGAGCTGCCCTGTGGGACATCCTGAGGGTTCGCGGAATCCCCTCAAGGTTGCTGGATATCATGGCCAGCCTGTACACTGGTACTGTGAGTGCTGTGCAGAGTGGAGGCAGGACCTCTGCGTTTTTCCCAGTTGATTTTGGGGGTCATCAGCGATGTGTTCTGCTCCTACTCTGTTCAATGCTTGTATGACTTTACTGATGATGCTGTGATCTTCGCGGAGTCAATGGAGGCTCTGATCGGGGTGCTCGAGAGACTGAGTGAGGAGTCAGAGTGTCTGGCTTGTGAGTGTCCTGATAAAAACCAAAGATCCAGGCCTTTAATGACCTCTTGGGCACGGCCATCAGCAGTGTGTCTGTCTGCAGAGAGAGTGTTGACCTCGTCGAGAGGTTTACTTACCTTGGCAGTGACATTCATGTCTCTGGTGACTCTTCCTATGAAGTCAGTGGACAGATTGAGAGAGCATGGGGGGTCATGAGGTCGCTGGAAAGGATTGTGTGGTGCTCCTGATATCTATGCAAAAGGACGAATGTCCAGGTCTTTATAGAGTCCTGGTGCTTCCTGTCTTGCTATATGGTTGTGAGACATGGACGCTATCCAGTGACCTGAGACGAAGACTGGACTCCTTTGGTACTGTGTCTTTCTGGAAAATCTTTGGGTACGGCTGGTATGACTTTGTGTTGCTCATGGAGTCCCAAATGAGGCACATTGCCTGCATTGTGAGGGAGCGTCAGTTACTGCACTACAGCCATGTGGTGCGTTTCCCCGAGGGTGATCCAGCTCGTAAGATCCACATTGTTGGGAACCCAAGTGGCTAGACCAGGCCAAGTGGTCGCCCATGTAACACCTGGCTGTGGCAGATAGAGGGTCATTTCCGGATGGTGAGACTGGACAGGTGTGTCTGCCTAGGATGTTGCAAACTGGGATCCCGAGTTGTTTCGTCGTGTAGTACCAGTACATGCTCCCCAACTTGACTTGACTATCAAACATACGGATTATGCACCATACGTTACGTGAGAGTTTTTTTCCTTTTTCCATGGACGTTTTTCACATTGTTTGATGCTGTCCAGCATTGCTTACCTATCATCCCAGTGGAGTTTGAGTTTTTCTCTGTGAAAACATGAGATTAAAAATTTTTCTCTGCCTTCGCTCCAAACTACATTGGGTAAGCCATTTAAAAAAACATAATTTTTGGGTGGAGTTTTGCTTTAAAGTGAACTAAACTAGAGTCTATGTCATATTGATCACTTTTGTCACGTCAAAGCACCTTCTAATAACGACTCAGCGATATGAATTATTATATGTTTGATTCGTCGTTAAGCTGCATTTCCCTACTTGATTGAGGGGGTCGTCACTTAATAATAATAATAATAATAATAATTCATTACATTAATATAGCGCTTTTCTCAGTACTCAAAGCGCTATCCACACAGGGAGGAACCGAACCCACAATCTTCCACAGTCTCCTTACTACAAAGCAGCAGCACTACCACTGCGCCACCTGCGAGGACACTTCCCAGTTTCTCCATAATGTTGCATACCCATGGGGCAGAATTGTTAATATACAAAAGTTCTCCCATTAAGTTTTCTTTTATAAATCTTGATGTTCCGTATGCACATTTCTGACCTCTTTTTGTGCCTACGCAAGTTTTACAAATGTGCCCCCTGCTTCCTACCACACTGTTCTGGGCATCCAGGTGAGACAATGGACGACTATGTAAGACACTTGTGGAAGTGCTCACTGTTGAATTTTGATCTGAAAATATAATAAGCAATGCATGCGTTGTCTTGTAACCATACCATACCATTTTCTAAACCCACTTAATCCTGAGCGTAGTCACAGGGGAGCTGTAGCCTACCCCAACAAACACAGAGTGCCAAGCAGGAAAAATCCTTGGGCAGGTCATCAGTCCATGGCAGGGTGAAGACACACACACGGGCCAAGTTAGTGTCACCAGTCCACCTAACCTGCACGTCTTTGGACATGTGGAGAACACGCAAACGTCACACAGGGAGGACCCACTATGTGAATCCTGGTCTCCTTAGAGCACTATCACTACACCACCTGTACTTTGTAACATCACCTTGACAGACACTATATAAATTTAACATTAAGTAATGAATAGATTAGCTGTTTTAATAAGATAACCATTTCTGAGTGAGGGAGAGGATAATCCTGTTATGTTAACTTGAGACTTTGCTACTGGTGAATTTCCCCTTGGGATTAATAAAGTATGTATGTATGTATGTATGTATGTATGTATGTATGTATGTATGTATGTATGTATCTATCTATCTATCTATCTATCTATCTATCTATCTATCTATCTATCTATCTATCTATCTATCTATCTATCTATCTATCTATCTATCTATCTATCTATCTATCTATCTATCTATCTATCTATCTATCTGGTACAACTCTAAATATCACATCATGAATTGTAAAAAGCTGACTGCTGAACCGTCATGGCAAGCTACACCAAACGATAAATTTGGACATTTTCAGCCAACCTTTACTAGGAACAGTGCTATTTAAAAATCAATTCAATTAAAGAAAATGGCTTCCATGGTATATGCTTGTCTGACCCTGGGAGAGCAACGCTGGCATTTTCCATGTGGTGTTGGCACAAAGCTTTCTGGCAGCAGCATCTCTTTAATGCTGTGGGATCCTGAGAGCAGACTGGCAAAACCTTGTAAGAGGGGCATTACAGGCCGGGGGGGGATGAAGGGAGGTTGGCAGGCAGCATGAGAAAAAGTAAAAACCTTCAGGATGTGGGAAAAGAAAAACAAAAAACTTGAGTATCTGAAGAGGAGAACCAGCAAACTCCTCAAGGAAAAGAACCAGATGTGAGCCACAGATTACCGGATCAGTGAGACAGCAGAGCTTACTAACACTCGTACAAATCTTCTTCTTCTTCTTTCGGCTGCTCCCATTAGGAGTTGCCACAGTGGGTCATCTTCTTCCAGATCTTTCTGTCCTCTGCATCTTCCTCTGCTACACCCATCACCTGCATGTCCTCTCTCATCACATTCATAAACCTTCTCTTAGGCCTTCCTCTTTTCCTCTTCCCTGGCAGCTCCTTAACATCCTTCTCCCAATATTCCCAGAATCTCTCTTCTGCACATGTACAAACCAACGCAATCTCACCTCTCTCTCACCTCAACCTGAGCTGACCCTCTAATGTCCTCATTTCTAATCCTGTCCATCCTCGTCACACCCGATGTAAATCTTAGCATCTTTAACTCTGCCACCTCCAGCTTTGTCTCCTGCTTTCTGGTCAGTGCCACCGTCTCCAACCCATATAACATAGCTGGTCTATAATATAATAATGGTGGTTAAATGTCTCCTTTGGGGGTCATTTTATTATGGGAAGGGTTCTCTGCATATGAAGTTAGTACTTTTATAACACACTGGTGAGGCTTCGTTGGGAGTGCTGTGTGCAGTTTTGGTCTCCAGGCTACAAAAAGGACATAGCAGCACAAGAACAAGTCCAGAGAAGAGCAACGAGGCTGAGTCCAGGGCTACAGGCGGTGAGTTATGAAGAAACATTAAAAGAGCTGAGCCTTAAGGAGATGAAGAGGTGACCTGACTGAAGGGTTTAAAATAATGAAGGGAATTAGTCCAGTGGATCAAGACGGTGACTTTAAAATGAGTTTATTAAGAACACGGGGACACAGTTGGAAACTTGTGAAGGGGAAATTTCACACAAACATCAGGAAGTTTTTCTTTACACAAAGAACCTCAGACACCTGGAATAAGTGACCAAGTAGTGTGGAGGACAGCAGGACTTTAGGGACCTTCAAAACTAGATTTGATTGGGATAGATAAGTGGATAGGACTGGCGAGCTTTGTTAGGCTGAATGGCGTGTTCTCGTCCAGATTGTTCACTTTTATAGCACCTTTCCCGGTGAAAAACTACAGAAATTGATTCATCACACAAGCAAGCGTCACTAAATATTGTCACCTCAATGTGAACAGACAGAGAAGTCCTGGATGTTAATGCCAACAGTTAAGGACATGAAGGGAGTTTCAGCAAAGCGTCTCAATATGAAGTCCATCAGAAATGAATAAATAGAAAACTGAATCCGTACGCACAAACCTCTAACTTTGAATGGTGTGGCTCCGCGACCAGGTGTGAGTGAGATGCGGCCCAGAATTGCCAGATGTTCCACTAAATTGGGTTATTTTTGATAGCACTGTGCAGAGCAAAATATTGATTTGGCCGGGTGCATTTTTCTTGGGCTATTTTTAAAGGGTACCTGGACTGCCAAAAATCACTGAAATACCTTGGGGGACCATCTCTAACACCGTTAGTCGATTTAATTTTGAATATTCTAGTCTACAGATAGCATATGTAATTCATTGGCCTGCTCCACAACACATTAGATGGGTTTTCAGCTGTCAATGTGCTGAAAATTTTTGCAGGCCCCTGGCATCTCTGCCCATCCACAGGACCTTCATCTACCTCTTTTGTCACCTCTGCAGAACGGTTGACTTTAACAAACGCTCACTTCTTCATTTTCTCTACTTTTCCCAAAAAGTCTACTTTTGGCCAGTTGAAATGCCACTGAAAAATGTGCTCTTGATTTGGCAGACGCGAGGAGACACCAGGAGCGTCTGGCCGCGTCGACTTGTTGCATTCCGCCCGCTTGCCAATTGACGAGGGGAAACTTCTTGTAAAAATGAATTGTAGCCCAAGAGGCTGTGATAAACGAGATCTGCGTCATTTATTGTGATGAAACTCCGGTGACTCCTGTTTATAAAAATGTTGTGTTATGAATGACTAACTCGGGTGGCATCCTCGGGAATGGCTGCTTTCTACTGGCTCATCGTTTGTGTCTCCTGAAGCGTCGTGCTGGTCACCTTCTCAGTGGTGTGTCTTGTGCCGAACAGCATTGAAAGGCACTTTAGCATCGTGACAGATGCCAATGATCTGGCACTAGGGGTTAAGAACTCAAAGGGGTTTAAAGAAAGCACAAATATTTGGTCCTCTACTAATTACAGTGTAAGAGATGGCCGGCAGTTCAACCCGGCCGGGATGCCCCTGAAATGGAAGTATGGGGGAAAGGCAGCTTTTTTAGGACACTGCCTTCCCCAAGACGCTAGATGGCACCTTCTCTGGAGTGTAGCGGTGCCCCAGATTCCCACAGGGCATCCTGAGACTTGGAGTTCGGTATCTCAGCCCTGTTGGATGCCGTGGGAGCCACCAGGGGGTGCTGTGGAACAAAGATGGGAGACAAGATTCTCGCCTAGCCCAGAAGTATTAGAAGGTCACAGGTGTGGGATAGTTTGTGTATAATACTGTTAAGTGTTAAGGGGTAATGTAGGCTGCGGGCGGAGGAATGCTGGAGGGGAGCCGGAAAGGGAAGGAGAGGGAGGAGCAAGGACGGGGGAGAAGGAAGTGCATTGGTCTGTAAGACGCTATTTTTGTTAAATAAAATTTATTAAGTTCTCACAGCAGAGTCGAACTCACTTGTAAAACACAACAACAGGGACGGAAACCTAGAAGTACTTCCGGGCTGATTAAAGAACTTGAATTCTCTTTCTGACCCGGAAGTGTGGCAAGTCACGTGGGATGAAGAACAGAAGCATTTCTGGGCCAGGGAAAATATAAAGGACTGCGGAACACCCAGCAGGGTAACAGTCGCCTGGCTGAACATCACCATCCATTCCTCCATCTAATTCATGGTGTTCTTAAGGAATGTAATGATTTAAACCATGAGGCAGCAGTACATAATAAACAAGAACAAAAATATGTGCTTCAATTTAAGATACAGTAATCCCTTGCTATATCGCGCTTCGACTTTCGCGGCTTCACTCTATCGCGGATTTTATATGTAAGCATATCTAAATATATAACGCGGATTTTTCGCTGCTTCCCGGGTTTCTGCGGACAATGGGTCTTTTTACTTCTGGTACTTGGTTCCTCAGTTGGTTTGCCCAGTTGATTTCATACAAGGGACGCTATTGGCGGATGACTGAGAAGCTACCTAATCAGAGCACACAGTTAAGTTCCTGTGTGCTGATTGGCTCAGCGACGGAGTGCTGCATTAACCAGGAAGTCTCGTCTCGCTCATTCAGCATCAACATGCTCCTGCTACTGCTTCAGGGGCCGTGTCCAAGCGCCAACAGAAGATGCAAATGATTGCAGAAAAGGTAAAAGTTTTGGATATGTTGAAGGAAGGGAACAGCTACACCGCTGCAGGACACCATTACGGCATCAATGAGTCCACGATTCTTTTTATTTAAAAAGGAGGAAAAGCATATAAAATCTACGGCCGCAGTGTCTTTTAACCAAGGCACAAAACGAGTTGCAAGTGGACGTGATAAGGCAGTAGTCTGGATGGAATCTGCTTTAGGGATTTGGATTGAAGAGTGATGGAAGAAGAACAACGGCGGTGCTAAACAGCCGCCTGAAGAGGCTCCTTTAGAAGAGCTGTAACGTTCTCCTTTGTTGTGCAGTAAAATTAAACTCATCGTTATCGGACAAGTCGTCGTGTCATTGTTGGTGAGTAACCATAATTATTTATCCATGTACAGTACTTATTACATGTACATAGTTTAGTGTCACTGTACACACATTTTACTGTATACAATTTTTCTTGCATTGTACGTATTTATTGCTGGTGGCCTGTCTCTTGTAATGGCATGTAACATATGTGATATCGGAGACGCTCGATATCTTTAAAATAATATTTAGGTTTTACTGTATATAAACTGGGTTTACATACATAATTTTAACAAATCTTACCTAATATCTAAGAGAATACAAAGGGTTTATGCTGTATAATTGTGCGGGAAATGTTTATAATAGTGTGGGAGAGTTTATAAGGGCTTAAAATATATAAAAAGAACCATATGAACATATGGTTTCTACTTTGCGGATTTTCACCTTTCACGGGGGGTTCTGGAATGCAACCCCCGCGATGGAGGAGGGATTACTGTATTTAAAGTCTAAATATTCTCAGCTGTGACAGAAATGTGTGATTTTTTTCACTCTCTGATAGGTCCATAGAGGAACAGATCCCTAGTAAAGGATAAAAATAAAAAAATTACTGCATATTCATAATTGGCATCTTGAGATAGTCTAAAATGATACCCCACATGTTTATGTTTGAAATTTGTAACTTTTATCCTTCTGGGAATGGACATTAAAGTAGGGTTAGGGTGGGCCCTCACATCTCGGCCATCAGAATCAGCACCGGCTCTCCTCAGGGCTGTGTGCTGAGCCCCCTGCTCTTCACGCTGTACACACACGACTGCGCCCCCGCCCACCAGAGAAACACCATCGTCACATTTGCAGACGACACCATTGTGGTGGTGCTCATCTCTGGGGAGGATGAGTCTGCCTACAGGGACGAAGTGGAGCGGCTGACAGCGTGGAGCTCCTGAACACAATTAAGACCAAGGAGCTCATTGTGGACTTCAGGAAAAAGAAAAATGGACATCAAACCACTCTACATCAGAGAGGGGACTGTGTCTAGAAGGTGTCAGACTTCCGCTTCCTGGGAGTCCACATCATGGAAAACCTGTCCTGGGGTGTGAATAACTTTATTTGTTCTCAAAATGTGCAATATTAACTTAAGGTGCAACACTCTGTACTTTAGTTTGATACTTACATTTATTATACTTTATGATTTACTTTTATACGTGCTCTTGGTGTAACATGTCCCTTGTGTGTTGTTAAGTTGTAACATAAGTAATTTCCTTTGGAATTAATAAAGTTTTCTGATTCTGATTCTGGACACGACTGAGCTGGCGAAGAAGGCTCAGCAGAGAGTCCTCAGGAAAAATAACATCCCCCAAAAACTGCTGGTGTCCTTCTATCGCTGCTCTACCGAGACTATCCTGTGCTACTGCCTCTGCGTGGGGTTTTCCAGCTGCACAACAGCACGGAGGAAAACACTTCAGCGGATCGTAAAGACTGCCCAGCAGATCATCGGCTGTCCTTTACCCTCTCTGAATGAACTACACAGCTCTCGCTACCTCAGGAAAGTGAAAAAACATCTTAAAAGACTCCTCACACCCCGCTCATGACATGTTCCAACTGTTGCCATCAGGCAAAAGATATAGGAGCATCAAAACAAAGACTAATAGACTGAATAACAGTTTCTATCCATCCATTATCCAACCTGCTATATCCTAACTACAGGGTCACGGGGGTCTGCTGGAGCCAATCCCAGCCAACACAGGGCCCAAGGCAGGAAACAAACCCCAGGCAGGGCGCCAGCCCACCGCAGGGCACGCACACACATACCCACATACCAAGCACGCACTAGGGACAATTGAGGATCACCAATGCACCTGACCTGCATGTCTTTGGGCTCTGGGAGGAAACCCAGGCAGACACGGGGAGAACATGCAAACTCCATGCCGGGAAGAGAACCCGAGTCTCCTAATTGCGAGGCAGCAGCGCTACCCACTGCACCACAGTGCCGCCCTAGCAGTTTCTACCCTGTTGCTATTAGGGCACCAAATGTCACCTGATCATTTCCAATGCAGCAGTGCAATAGATTACATCTTGTCAAAGTCAAAGCAAACTTTATTGTCATCTCAACCACATTCAAGTATACAGGTAGACGAAATTGTGAAGCTCAGGGTCCACAGTGTAACAACATGAAGTGCAAATAATAAATTAAAAATAGAATTAAAATTAAAATTTAAAATTAAAACACAAACAAGACAAGACATTGTGCAAAGACAAGATAAAGAAGTAGCAGCAATATTGACGTGTAGTAAGCAATATGAAAATTGATGCAATGTATGCTATTTGCCATCTAGATACATAAAAATAGTCAAAAGATATGTAATCCATCCATCCATTATCCAACCTGCTATATCCTAACAACAGGGTCACGGGGGGTCTGCTGGAGCCAATCCCAGCCAACACAAGGCGCAAGGCAGGAAACAAACCCCGGGCAGGGTGCCAGCCCACCGCAGGTCACACACACACACACACTAGGGACAATTTAGGATCTCCAATGCACCTAACCTGCATGTCTTTAAACTGTGGGAGGAAAGCCACACAGACACGGGGAGAACATGCAAACTCCACACAGGGAGGACCCGGGAAGCGAACCTCAGGTCTCATTACTGCGAGACAGTGAAGCACAATTGGGTTCTTAGTTTATTGGCGATAACTTGCATTTATTGGAGCACAGAACAAAGAATATAAAGAAGTACTGCTGGATTTTATTTCTATTGTGGACCAAGCCTGTGTATGTTCATCTATTTGCGTCCATGTCCATCGCTTGTATATTTGCTGCCCAGTAATAAAATTGAAAGTTAGGTAGTGCCGTGCCACCTTCTGCCTTAGGCCTTTGTAAGGTCGCTCTTTGTATAAATGGATGTTTTGAATTCCAAATAAATGAGGTTATGGTTGAATCTAATTTTCTAAAACACAATTTATTGATGTACAGTATATTGGAATGTTTTGAAATAAAAAGAGAAGCTTAGGAAGGATATTCATCTTAACAATGTTAATGTCCCAAATTTAGTCAGTCAGCCAGTCATTGTCCAACCTGCTATATCCTAACACAGGGTCACGGGGGTCTGCTGGAGCCAATCCCAGCCAACACAGGGCGCAAGGCAGGAACAAATCCCGGGCAGGGAGCCAGCCCACTGCAGCCCGTATTTAGTTCATTTTCAAATTTCGTAATAAAAATATATTTTTACTACCTTCTTACGGTACTTAGTTGTAACTTTATAAAAAATTTTCAGATTCCATCCATCTATCCATTTTCCAACCCGCTGAATCCGAACACAGGGTCACGGAGGTCTGCTGGAGCCAATCCCAGCCAACACAGAGCACAAGGCAGGAATCAATCCTGGGGAGGGTGCCAACACACCGCAGGACATTCTCAGATTCTCCTGATGAAAATAACCCAAATTTAACGAGGAAATGAGTGTTTGCTGTCTGTTTGCAACTTGTTCCGTTGCTATGGCTGGCTGAGGACAGCAACACTCTTACCGTTTTGCTCTCCAGCCGCGCTGCTGTGCAGTTCTGTATCAGCATTGCAACATACGGCGTCAACAAAGTGTGTTGTTACTACTTGCCAAGGCCCACTTTTTTTCTAACTTAAAAACAAATCCATCCATCCATCCCAAGATGCCAAATAGTAAGTGTAAATTTTGTGATGAATATTCCCGCAAATGGACATTTATCAAACAAGGCAGAAGCTGTTTTGAAACAAACTGTGGTGTTTGTACAGTCATATAAAAAATTTGGGACCCCCTCTTAATTCTTTGGATTTTTATTTCTCATTGGCTGAGCTTATAAAGTAACCAGCTTCCTTTTAATATCTGATATGCCTTATGGAAACAGTAGTATTTCAGCAGTGACATTAAGTTTATTGGAATAACAGAAAATATGCAATATGCATCATAACAAAATTAGACAGGCGCATAAATGTGGGCACCCCAACAGAAATATGACATCAATACTTAGCTGAGCCTCCTTTTGCAAATCTAACAGACGCCTCTAGACGCTGTCCTCCTATAGCCCTTGATGAGTGTCTGGATTCTGGATGGAGGTATTGTTGACCATTCTTCCATACAAAATCTCTCCAGTTCAGATCAATTTGATGGACAGCCTGCTTCAAATCATCCCATAGATTTTCGATGATATTCAAGTCAGGAGACTGTGGCGGCCATTCCAGAACATCGTACTTCTCCCTCTACATGAATACCTTTGTAGATTTCCAACTGTGTTTTGGGTCATTGTCTTATTGGAATATCCAACCCCTGCGTAACTTCAACTTTGTGACTGATGCTTGAACATTATCCTGAAGAATTTATTGATATTGGGTTGAATTCATCGGACCCTCGACTTTAACAAGGGCCCCAGTCCCTGAACTAGCCACACAGCCCCACAGCATGATGGAACCTCCACCAAATTTGACAGTAGGTAGCAGGTGTTTGTCTTGGAATGCGGTGTTCCTCTTCCGCCATGCAAAGTGCTTTTTGTTATGACCAAATAACTCCATTTTTGTCTCATCAGTCCAAAGCACTTTGTTCCAGAATGAATCTGGCTTGTCTAAATGAGCATTGGCATACAACAAGCGACTCTGTTTGTGGTGTGAGTGCAGAAAGGGCTTCTTTCTCATCACCCTGCCATACAGATGTTCTTTGTGTAAATTGCACTGAATTGTAGAACGATGTCCAGATACACCATCTGTAGCCAGATGTTCTTGCAGGTCTTTGGTGGTGATCTGTGGGTTGCCTGTCACCATTCTCACAATCCTGCTCATATGCCGCTCCTGGATTTGTCTTGGCCTGCCAGACCTGCTGGGTTTAACAGCAACTGTGCCTGTGGCCTTCCATTTCCTGATTCCATTCCTTACAGTTACAGAAACTGACAGTTTAAACCTCTGAGATGGCTTTTTGTAGCCTTCCCCTAAACCAGGAGACTCAACAATCTTTGTTTTCAGATCTTTTGAGAGTTGCTTTGAGGATCCCATGCTGTTACTCTTCAGAGGAGAGTCAAAGGGAAGGAAGCACAACTTGCAATTGACCACCTTAAATACCTTTATATCTCATAATTGGACACACCTGTCTATGAAGTTTAAGGCGTAACGAGCTCACCCAACCAATTTGGTGTTTCAAGTAATCAGCACTGAGCAGTGACAGGCATTCAAATCAGCACAATGACAAGGGGACCCACATTTTTGCACAGCCAGTTTTTCACATTTGATTTCATTTCATACAACTAAATACTGCGTCACTAAAAATCTTTGTTTGGAAAACACTGCAGTACTCAGATGTTCCTAGGAAATGAAAGTCATACCACTGTTATCTTTTTTGTTGAAAGTAGAGTCAATTATTATGCAGGCTGAGAGGGGTTCCCAAACTTTTTCATGTGACTGTAATTGCACTTTCAGTATTGAACATGGCGGGAGGTCTGATATCAAGCAACACATAGAAAGAGCAAAGCACAGGCACTGTATTGCTTCTACTACAAAAGAAGCTGGTAAAATAACAAACGTCTTGATCAAGAATAACACAGATGAAGAAAGTAAAATAATAGCCGCAGAAGTTGCAATGGCCTGCCATACTTGTCCATCATCATCAGTCATTCAGTTCAAATGCCTGTATGAACATGCTACTACCAACAGTATTTCCTGATTGTAAACTTGCAAGCAAATTTTCAAATGCTACGACTAAATGTGCTGCAATAATAAAAAATGTTGAGACTCCATACACTATTGCAGAGATTGTTAAAGATACAAATAACTTTTCTCTTTATGGCATATGTACAATTCAAGTCAAGTTGAGGAGCATGCACTGGTACAGTGTGTTTCCGCACCCACTACATGACGAAACAACTCAGGATCCCGTATGGCAACCCCCCAGGCAGACACGCAGTCCAGTCCCACCCTCCGGAAATGACCCTCTATCTGCCACAGCCAGGTGTTACGTGGGTGACCCTTTGGCCTAGTCCAGCCACTCGGGTCTCCAACAATGAGGATCCTATGAGCTGGATCACCCTCGGGGAAACGCGCCACATGGCTGTAGTGCCAAAACTGATGCTCCCTCACAATGCAGATGACGTGCCTCATTCGGGACTCCATGAGCAACACAAAGTCAAACCAGTGGTACCCAAGGATTTTCCGGAGAGACACAGCACCAAAGTAGTCCAGTCTTCATCTCAGATCAATGGACAACGTCCATGTCTCACATCCATAGAGCAAGACAGGAAGCACCAGAAGCACTCTAAAAACTTGGACCTTCATCCTTTTGCATAGATAGCACCACACACCTCTTTCCAGCGACCTCATGACCCCCCCCCCCCCATGCTCTCCCAATCTGTCTACTGACTTCATAGGAAGAGTCACCAGAGACATGAATGTCACTGCCAAAGTAAGTAAACCTCTCAATGACGAGGTTGACACTCTCTCCTCAGACAGACACACTGCTGATGGGTGAACCAAGAGGTCATTAAAGGCCTGATCTTTGGTTTTTATCAGGACACTCGCAAGCCCAGACACTCTGACTCCTCGCTCAGTCTCTCGAGAGCCCCAATCAGAGCCTCCATTGACTCCGCGAAGATCACAACATCATCAGCAAAGTCGAGATTAGTGAATCTTTCTTCACCAGCAGATGCCCCACAGCTGCTGGACCCCAAGACCTTGCCCAACACCCAGTCCATGCAAGCATTGAACAGAGTAGGAGTAGAACACACACATGATGAACCCCAGAATTAACTGGGAAAAACACAGAGGTCCTGCCTCCACTCCATGGGTTTGCGGGATCCCCTCGAGTTTGCTGGATATCATGGTCGGCCTGTACACTGGTACTGTGAGTGCTGTGCATATCTACAGATGCAAGTAATTACAAGGCTGAGAAAATTTTCCTGTTGATTGTGCAATATTTTTCACATGAAAGGGTTTGCTGATAAAGTTATTGTGAGTAGGATCCCTAAATTTATATATACAGTGCATCCGGAAAGTATTCACAGCGCATCACTTTTTCCACATTTTGTTATGTTACAGCCTTATTCCGAAATGGATTAAATTCATTTTTTCCTCAGAATTCTACACACAACACCACATAATGACAACGTGAAAAAAGTTTACTTGAGGTTTTTGCAAATTTATTAAAAATAAAAAAATTGAGAAAGCACATGTACATAAGTATTCACAGCCTTTGCCATGAAGCTCAAAATTGAGCGCAGGTGCCTCCTGTTTCCCCTGATCATCCTTGAGATGTTTCTGCAGCTTCATTGGAGTCCACCTGTGGTAAATTCAGTTGACTGGACATGATTTGGAAAGGCACACACCTGTCTATAGAAGGTCCCACAGTTGACAGTTCATGTCAGAGCACAAACCAAGCATGAAGTCAAAGGAATTGTCTGTAGACCTCCGAGACAGGATTGTCTCGAGGCACAAATCTGGGGAAGGTTACAGAAAAAATTCTGCTGCTTTGAAGGTCCCAATGAGCACAGTGGACTCCATCATCCGCAAGTGTTGAAGTAGAAGTTCGAAACCACCAGGACTCTTCCTAGAGCTGGCCGGCCATCTAAACTGAGCGATCGGGGGAGAAGGGCCTTAGTCAGGGAGGTGACCAAGAACCCAATGGTCACTCTGTCAGAGCTCCAGAGGTCCTCTGTGGAGAGAGGAGAACCTTCCAGAAGGACAACCATCTCTGCAGCAATCCACCAATCAGGCCTGTATGGTAGAGTGGCCAGACGGAAGCCACTCCTTAGTAAAAGGTACATGGCAGCCTGCCTGGAGTTTGCCAAAAGGCACCTAAAGGACTCTCAGACCATGAGAAAGAAAATTCTCTGGTCTGATCAGACAAAGATTGAACACTTTGGTGTGAATGCCAGGCGTCACGTTTGGAGGAAACCAGGCACCATCCCTACAGTGAAGCATGGTGGTGGCAGCATCATGCTGTGGGGATGTTTTTCAGCGTCAGGGACTGGGAGACTTGTCAGGATAAAGGGAAAGATGACTGCAGCAATGTACAGACACATCCTGGATGAAAACCTGCTCCAGAGCGCTCTTGACCTCAGACTGGGGCGACGGTTCATCTTTCAGCAGGACAACGACCCTAAGCACACAGCCAAGATATCAAAGGAGTGGCTTCAGGACAACTCTGTGAATGTCCTTGAGTGGCCCAGCCAGAGCCCAGACTTGAATCCGATTGAACATCTCTGGAGAGATCTTAAAATGGCTGTGCACCGACGCTTCCCATCCAACCTGATGGAGCTTGAGAGGTGCTGCAAAGAGGAATGGGCCAAACTGGCCAAGGATAGGTGTGCCAAGCTTGTGGCATCATATTCAACAAGACTTGAGGCTGGAATTGCTGCCAAAGGTGCATCGACAAAGTATTGAGCAAAGGCTGTGAATACTTATGGACATGGGATTTCTCAGTTTTTTTATTTTTAATAAATTTGCAAAAACCTCAAGTAAACTTTTTTCACGTTGTCATTATGGGGTGTTGTGTGCAGAATTCTGAGGAAAAAAATGAATTTAATCCATTTTGGAATAAGGCTGTATCATAAGAAAATGTGGAAAAAGTGATGCGCTGTGAGTACTTTCTGGATGCACTGTATATAGTAATATAGAGAGTGATTTTAAGAGTGTCCCGTATTTCTAATTTTCTAATCTGGCAATCCTATATTAGAGGGCAAGGTCCACCTGTAAGAATCAAATATCAAAAATGTAATCATATTTACAATCAGCAGCTTTGAAACAGCATGAAATGACACTCCACGTGCTAACCTGCATCTCGCCATCAGCAAGACAAAAGAGCTGGTGGTGGACGTCTGGTGTGCCAAGAAGCATCTGAGACCAGCCACCATTAAGGAGGAGGACGTGGAAGTGGTGCCTGGGGGTTCCACATTAACAGCAGACTGGACTGGTCTGACAACACAGTGGTGCTGGACATGAATGGCCGGAGCAGACTGGACTTGCTAAGAAGACTTGGGTCATTTGATGTGTGCAGCAAAGCTGCTGGAAATGTTCTACCAGTCCATAGTAGCCACTGTGGCGTTCTACACTGTAGTCTCCTGGGGAAGCAACTTGAGCTCAAAAGAAGCACAAGGCCTGAACAAACTTATCAGGAAAGCCTGCGCCATCACTGTTGTGGAAAAGAGGATGGGGGAAAAAGTGGACGCTATCATGAAAAATCCCCTCCATCTCCTCCAGGAGGTGCTGTCTTGGAGCACTTTTAGCCACAGGCTTATTCTACCACGGTGAGTGAGGAAGATGTCACTAGGGGTCTTTTCTGCCTGCTGCTATCAAGCAAATCAATGCTTCATTCTGACGTACTTTTTAAGTTCATTTTCAAATTTTTGCACAATACATTTATTATTTTACTTATTTATGTATCAATTAATTGATTGACTGGCTGTATTATTTGTCCTGTGAGTCGATATCTTTGTTTATTATTTTTCCGCTGCTGTATGCATCTGAATTTATCTATGGGATTAATAAAATTCACCTAACCCTAACCCTGACTTTATCTAATCTAATCTAAAGTTCTTAGAAATTGTTTCCCATCAGCTTATTTGTCATTTTTACTGCCCCCTATTTTGATTAGTTCAAAAAATAATGATAAAAGGGAGGAATTATGGGATTTATTTGACGAAACATGACCTGGACTTAGTGCCCTATGTCTTGTAGTTTCTTAGATGATAAACTATCTCATTTTTCTTGCCTGATGTAGAAGAAGCCTTTGAATATTTGATAGACTTGGCTCCATATTTCGAGTCACATCCTACAATACCAGTCTCTAGGATTTTATAGGCTCTGTTTCTTTCACCCAAACACAAAACTTAAAGTTAGTAAAAAGAGTCCCTGATGTTAAGTCAGTGGTTTGGACAATAAGTATGTTTAGTAGACATTTGAAACCCTATTTATATGCCTAATATTTAATCCCTAAGCTTAAAATTTTAGAACAGCAGCCCTGATGTTAAGTCAATGAAGGGCATGTTTGTCACCCTCCAAATGATCCGTTGATAAGATTTTTAGTTATTTATATGAATTGTATTTTATGGTATATTTATTAATGTTTATTCTAAAGACTATTTCAGGCCAAATTAATAAGGTCACGGTTTTAGCAGATACATGGGTTGTGATCCTTTTTGGACTCCCTATTGTGTGTGTTGAATTTTATGACTTTTTATGGGAATTCAATGGTCATTCTTTAAGGAATTAGAGTATACTAATTTAACAATCTAGTATAATTTAATAATTTATATATTAGAGATTTCTTTGTCTGATTCTAAAAATCATCCAAGATTGAATTTAATACTCTTATCTATCTGGATATCGAGGTTGCTGGGTATCATGGCCGGCCTGTACACTGGTACTGTGAGTACTGTGCAGAATGGAGGCAGAAGCTCTGTGTTTTTCCCAGTTGATTTTGGGGGTCATCAGGAGTCTGTTCTGCTCCTCCTCTGTTCAGTGCTGGCATGGACTGGGTGTTGGGCAAGGCCCCAGCGGCTGTGGGGCATCTGTTGGTGATTCATGGATCTTGACTTTGCTGGCGATGCTGTGATCTCCGTGGAGTCAATGGAGGCTCTGATCGGGGCTCTCAAGAGTCTGAGTGTCTGGGCTTGCGAGTGTCCTGATAAAAACCAAACAGCCATGCCTTTAATGACCTCTTGTGCACGGCCATCAGCAGTGTGTCTGTCTGCAGAGAGAGTGTCGACCTCATCGAGACGTTTACTTACCTTGGCAGTAACATTCATGTCTCTGGTGACTCTTCCTATGAAGTCAGTAGACGGATTGGGAGAGCATGGGGAGTCATGAGGTCGCTGGAAAGGAGTGTGTGGCGCTCCTGATATCTCTGTAAAAGGACGAAGGTCCAAGTCTTTAGAGTCCTGGTGCTTCCTGTCTTGCAATATGGTTGCGAGACATGGACGCTATCCAGTTACCCGAGACGAAGACTGGACTCCTTCATATGTGTCTCTCCGGAAAATCCTTGGGTACCGTTGGTTTGACGTTGTGTTGCTCATGGAGTCCCGAATGACCTGCATTGTGAGGGAGCATCAGTAATGGCACTACGGCCATGTGGCGCGTTTCCCCGAGGGTGATCCAGCTCGTAAAATCCTCATTGTTGGGGACCTGAGTGGCTGGACCAGGCCAAGGGGTTGCCCACGTATCACCTGGCTGCGGCAGATAGAGGGTCATTTCCGGAGGGTGTGACTGGACCGCGTGTCTGCCTGGGGGGATGCCAACCGGCATCCCAAGTTGTTTCGTTGTGTAGTGGGTGCGGCAACACACTGTACCTGTGCATTTCCCCTTTGGGGAGCATCCTCCACTAACCTAATTTTTTCTAATCTAACCTAACCTAATCTAACCTAATAAAATCTAACCTAATATAATTTAACCTAATCTAACCGAATCTAATCTAATTTAATACAAACCAAATATATCTTCCTGATCACCATTTTTTAAAACTTTTGTCAAAAGGAATAACTTTAACCCCTTGTGTTCTATAAGGACCCCCAGGGTTGGTTGACGTGTCCTAGACCATCTGCAAGTCCTTCTGATCATTTTGGCTGAAGACACCTATTACTTTACTTTTTATCGCAACGGTGTAACTTCCTGCACAAAATATGGGCCAGAAATGATCTAAAAATGAGTGTTTTTCAGGTGTAAAGAACAAAAACCAAAGAGGAACCCCCTAAAAGCTCGGCACTTTGCATAACTAGACATCAAGACAAGTAGAATGGTTTGTTATAAGTGGGGATTTTCTCATACTGGTGAGTCAGGGGGTGCCAGACAAAGTGATATCAAAGCATTCAGAAGTCATTCTTAGGAACACAACAACAATATCTACATGTTTAGTGACATTTTGAACCAAATGCGAAACACTACAGGTCTGTGTGGTTTACCCATTTCAAGCAAATGCAAAACATTATTAGTTCATAATTTGCAAACACTTCAGACCAAATACACAAAAATATCTTTTTTATGTCATGTAAAACAAATTTAGTAAATAACAGGAGGCTTCAGGTATCCAGCTGGAGTAAAGACAAAAAACAACAACAAAGCAACAAAATACACAAATGGCTTTAATGAGCTAAAAAGAAGTTGAAAATCCAAAAAAACCCTCAATCTATAAGAGTATCTGTAATCCAGAGCTACAAGAAGTTGAAAACTCAAAATAAAATTAAATAAATAAATAAAACAGCTTTAAATCACAAAGATCATATATATAGAGCCGACTATTCTTCCTTAGAAGGCTGGCGTCCTTCAACATCTGCAAAAAGATGCTGCAGATGTTCTATCAGATGCTTGTGGCGAGCGCCCTCTTCTAAGTGGTGGTGTGCTGGGGAGGCAGCATAAAGAAGAAGGACGCCTCACGCCTGGACAAACTGGTGAGGAAGGCTGGCTCTATTGTAGGCACGGAGCTGGACAGTTTGACATCTGTGGCAGAGCGACGGGCGCTGAGCAGACTCCTGTCAATCATGGAGAATCCACTGCATCCACTGAACAGGATCATCTCCAGACAGAGGAGCAGCTTCAGCAACAGACTGCTGTCACCGTCCTGCTCCACTGACTGACTGAGGAGACCGTTCCTCACCCACACTATGCGACTCTTCAATTCCGGGGGGGTAAACGTTAATATTATACAAAGTTATTGTCTGTCTGTATACCTGCATTGTTATCACTCTTTAATTTAATATTTTTTTTATCAGTATGCTGCTGCTGGACTATGGGAATTTTCCCTTGGGATTAATAAAGTATCTATCTATTTATCTAGATCAAAAAAGCTGCAGCTCCACCGAACACCAGAGCACATGAACCCCAAGTGGACTTTATTTCCTAACTTCTTATTACAGGACTGAGGGGCGGTGCCTTAACTGTGATGGACAGGGGACGGGGATCCGCCCACATTGAGGGGCAGTGCCTTAACTGTGATGGACAGGGGACGGGGATCCGCCCACATTGAGGGGCAGTCCCTTAACTGTGATGGACAGGGGACGGGGATCCGCCCACAAAGTACAAGAAAGATAAGAGAACCACACAACACATATAGATACTACATAATAACTGAATAGAATAAAATCAACAGACAACTAGACAAATAATTAACTAACAAAAGAATATTATAACAAATAGAAAACACTGTACAATAAAGGAAAGAACAAAAATAAAGACAACATGAAGCAATTTAAAGAGCAGTCAGGGGAGGCAGGACCACAACATAAAGGAGTTGATTATCACGGCACAGGAGAGTGGCGACGGATTCCATGTTAATTAGCACAGGCGATAAGAATTTCAGCTGTACACCTCTCTCTATATAAAGACCTCCGTCTGGCACCCATGCCCTTACCCTTGCCTGGCATCCACAAGAGAGCTTGACTGTCCAATGAACAAAGACAAATCACCAGCGTAAGACAGCAATTTGTGCAGCATACATTCGTGCGTCTGGACATGACATGGATGAAATGTTTGAAGAAGAAAGGCAAAACAGAATAAGAGGAATGTAAGGGTTGGCCTGTCCAGTGAACAGAGGTTTGTAAATGTAGAATGTGATCGAAATAGACGGACTTAATCATTGTGTCATTAAGCCCATTTTAATAAACGGAATTTTCATTATGTAAAATATACATTATATTATAAAAAATATCACTGAATGCATATTGTTGTGTTTGCATGTCTGTCTCATCTCATTTTATCTCATTTTCTGAGACCGCTTCTCCTGGTGAGGGTCACGGTGGCAGCAGGTCAAGCAGGTCAGCTCTTCCCTTCCTTGTCTCCAGCTATAGATTTCAGCTCTTCCCAGGAGTTTCCCAGGCATTCCCTAGTCAACCGAGACATATCACCCATCCAGCATATCCTGGATCTGCTGCAGGGTCTTTGCCCAATGAAACATTCCCAAGGTAGCTCTAGGGAGATCCTTATGTCACGCCCAAACCATCTCAAGGTGGCTCCACCTCATCTGGATTGACAGAGACTATAATCTCAGAGGTTCAGAAGTGTGACCCCAGCCACCCCATGAAGAGACCTCATATCTGCTGCTTTTACTCATAATCTCATTCTTTCAAATCATTACCCACCACTCATGACTGACCATAAGTGAGGACAAGGATGTAGATTGAAGAGTCTTTAGACTCGACTCCCACTTCAAGACCACGGAGAGGTACAATGTCAGCAGAACTTCTCCAATCCGCTTCTCGGTCTCAAATTCACCTCACACTACACCTTTATGATAAAAGAGGGACTTGAATTTGTACATGCCACATAAACTGACCCCAGGGGTTCACCCTCTAATGGGACATGAGGGTCAATGTGACTCCTTTCTGTAAAACTTCTAAAAAAACTGGGATTGGTAATATACACCACCGGTCAAAAGTTTTAGAACATCTGAGTTTTTCCAGTTTTTTTCTTCAAATTGAATCAGTTGAAATGCAATGAATGACCTAAAATGATTAAAAGGTAAGCACTAAACTGCCAGAGGTTTTACATTGTGGCGGATGGCTGGGACCCTTGTCCTCCCGGGACGCCTTGATGGTGGAAGGACTGGGAGAGAGAGATAATACCTCCCCTGGGACACGAGAGGACAGACCCCCTGGATTGGAGCTTGGAACTTGGAAGCTCAACCCTGTGCTCAGTGTGGGACTGTGTTGTGTCTGTGGGTACGGGGAAGACGTAGCCCACAGACGAAGAAAATAAAAGTTTATATCTTTTATAAGTGTGCCTCCCGTGTCTGTCTGTGTTGGGTTGGCACCCATATAGCACCTTTTGTTACACTTGTGACTTTGGCTTTGCCAGATCTCTTCCTATCAGAGTTTCTTCCAGTTTCCTTTGGATTTTGCAATGTCTCTAAATGAAAGGCCTACATTTCTAAAGATAATGATGCTCTTCTCTCATTTCATTTTTAATTGCTGTTTTCGTGCCGTGATCAGTGGAATTCACAAGTGTCTACAGTGTAATATTGTCCAAGTACCACTTCAGAGGGTGGAGAAACACAGTCTATTCCAGCTCTGCTTTAAGACAGACAGAGGGATGACTTGAAGTAATCAGCACAACTTGGGACACCTGTGCAAATCGTCAGCTTCAACTTGCAAAGCTCAATTTGCTTTAATTGCTGCAGAACATCTGTAGTTTGTAACCTATACAGTAAATTGTTATCTGAAGAAATTATGAAATTTGTTGGTTTGACTTTGTGTTGCTCATGGAGTCCCAAATGAGGCACATTAACTGCATTGTGAGGGAGCATCAACTGGATGATACGTGAGTTAATGGAAAGTTACTTCCAGCAAGACGGAGCCACGTGTAAGGAGCATGGCATAAATTGAGCCCTTCCTTGACAACAGGGTCATTTCAAAGGGGCTTTGGCCACCACAGTCGCTGGATCTGACAACACCAGACTTCCTCATTTGGGGTCTATGGGAACAAGCCCCACACTGTGGAAGATTTGAAAGAAAACATCCAACATGAAATTGCTGCTATTCCCCCCCCATCCCCCCCAACCAGAGATGCTTGCCAATACGTTCAGGAACATGGAGCGCCGCGTCGAAATGTGTCTGGCAGACAACGGAAACCACTTCCAGCATCACATGTCATACAATTGATAAGATAGATAGATAGATAGATAGATAGATAGATAGATAGATAGATAGATAGATAGATAGATAGATAGATAGATAGATAGATAGATAGATAGATAGATAGATAGATAGATTGGAAAGGCACTATATAATAGATAGATAGATAGATAGATAGATAGATAGATAGATAGATAGATAGATAGATAGATAGATAGATAGATAGATTGGAAAGGCACTATATAATAGATAGATAGATAGATAGATAGATAGATAGATAGATAGATAGATAGATAGATAGATAGATAGATAGATAGATAGATAGATAGATAGATTGGAAAGGCACTATATAATAGATAGATAGATAGATAGATAGATAGATAGATAGATAGATAGATAGATAGATAGATAGATAGATAGATAGATTGGAAAGGCACTATATAATAGATAGATAGATAGATAGATAGATAGATAGATAGATAGATAGATAGATAGATAGATAGATAGATAGATAGATAGATAGATAGATTGGAAAGGCACTATATAATAGATAGATAGATAGATAGATAGATAGATAGATAGATAGATAGATAGATAGATAGATAGATAGATAGATAGATAGATAGATAGATAGATAGATAGATAGATGAAAGGCACTATATAATAGATAGATAGATAGATAGATAGATAGATAGATAGATAGATAGATAGATAGATAGATAGATAGATAGATAGATAGATAGATAGATAGATAGATTGGAAAGGCACTATATAATAGACAGATAGATAGATAGATAGATAGATAGATAGATAGATAGATAGATAGATAGATAGATAGATAGATAGATTGGAAAGGCACTATATAATAGATAGATAGATAGATAGATAGATAGATAGATAGATAGATAGATAGATAGATAGATAGATAGATAGATAGATAGATAGATAGATTGGAAAGGCACTATATAATAGATAGATAGATAGATAGATAGATAGATAGATAGATAGATAGATAGATAGATAGATAGATAGATAGATAGATAGATAGATTGGAAAGGCACTATATAATAGATAGATAGATAGATAGATAGATAGATAGATAGATTGGAAAGGCACTATATAATAGATAGATAGATAGATAGATAGATAGATAGATAGATAGATAGATAGATAGATAGATAGATAGATAGATAGATTGGAAAGGCACTATATAATAGATAGATAGATAGATAGATAGATAGATAGATAGATAGATAGATAGATAGATAGATAGATAGATAGATAGATAGATATGAAAGGCACTATATAATAGATAGATAGATAGATAGATAGATAGATAGATAGATAGATAGATAGATAGATAGATAGATAGATTGGAAAGGCACTATATAATAGATAGATAGATAGATAGATAGATTGGAAAGGCACTATATAATAGATAGATAGATAGATAGATAGATAGATAGATAGATAGATAGATAGATAGATAGATAGATAGATAGATTGGAAAGGCACTATATAATAGATAGATAGATAGATAGATAGATAGATAGATAGATAGATAGATAGATAGATAGATAGATAGATAGATAGATAGATAGATAGATAGATTGGAAAGGCACTATATAATAGATAGATAGATAGATAGATAGATAGATAGATAGATAGATAGATAGATAGATAGATTGGAAAGGCACTATATAATAGATAGATAGATAGATAGATAGATAGATAGATAGATAGATAGATAGATAGATAGACAGACAGATAGATAGATAGATAGATAGATAGATAGATAGATAGATAGATAGATAGATAGATAGATAGATATGAAAGGCACTATATAATAGATAGATAGATAGATAGATAGATAGATAGATAGATAGATAGATAGATAGATAGATAGATAGATTGGAAAGGCACTATATAATAGACAGATAGATAGATAGATAGATAGATAGATAGATAGATAGATAGATAGATAGATAGATAGATAGATAGATAGATTGGAAAGGCACTATATAATAGATAGATAGATAGATAGATAGATAGATAGATAGATAGATAGATTGGAAAGGCACTATATAATAGATAGATAGATAGATAGATAGATAGATAGATAGATAGATAGATAGATAGATAGATAGATTGGAAAGGCACTATATAATAGATAGATAGATAGATAGATAGATAGATAGATAGATAGATAGATAGATAGATAGATAGATAGATTGGAAAGGCACTATATAATAGATAGATAGATAGATAGATAGATAGATAGATAGATAGATAGATAGATAGATAGATAGATAGATTGGAAAGGCACTATATAATAGATAGATAGATAGATAGATAGATAGATAGATAGATAGATAGATAGATAGATAGATAGATAGATAGATTGGAAAGGCACTATATAATAGATAGATAGATAGATAGATAGATTGGAAAGGCACTATATAATAGACAGATAGATAGATAGATAGATAGATAGATAGATAGATAGATAGATAGATAGATAGATAGATAGATTGGAAAGGCACTATATAATAGATAGATAGATAGATAGATAGATAGATAGATAGATAGATAGATAGATAGATTGGAAAGGCACTATATAATAGATAGATAGATAGATAGATAGATAGATAGATAGATAGATAGATAGATAGATAGATAGATAGATAGATAGATAGATAGATAGATAGATTGGAAAGGCACTATATAATAGATAGATAGATAGATAGATAGATAGATAGATAGATAGATAGATAGATTGGAAAGGCACTATATAATAGATAGATAGATAGATAGATAGATAGATAGATAGATAGATTGGAAAGGCACTATATAATAGATAGATAGATAGATAGATAGATAGATAGATAGATAGATAGATAGATAGATAGATAGATAGATAGATAGATAGATAGATAGATTGGAAAGGCACTATATAATAGATAGATAGATAGATAGATAGATTGGAAAGGCACTATATAATAGATAGATAGATAGATAGATAGATAGATAGATAGATAGATTGGAAAGGCACTATATAATAGATAGATAGATAGATAGATAGATAGATAGATAGATAGATAGATAGATAGATAGATAGATAGATAGATAGATAGATAGATAGATTGGAAAGGCACTATATAATAGATACATAGATAGATAGATAGATAGATAGATAGATAGATAGATAGATAGATAGATAGATAGATAGATAGATAGATAGATAGATAGATACTTTATTAATTCTAAAAGGGAAATTCCCACACTCCAGCAGCAGCATCCTGATAAAAACAATATTAATTAAAGAGTGATAACAAGTTAAAAACTGCAAGGTGGAGAGTGCCAGGCAGGTATAACACACAATAACATTATATAATTGTATAACATTTATGTATAAGATTGTATAATGTTACCGTTTACCCCGTTTATTACACGTATGTCAAGGTATAAAGCGTAATTTTTTGGTTCAGATTGCTTCATCCTAACAGGAGTTACAACTGAATATTTAGGGCCTCTTTCGAGTGAATCTCCATGTATTTTCTCCAGCTATTCTTGTTTATTATGCAGTTCTACTTCACAAAGTAAATCCTGACATTTCTTACGAAGCCCCTGAATTAGGGCGACTTATGCTACTTCGGATGTTTTTTCGACCTGATTTGACTGACAATGTATTGCTTGGCACAAGGTAATGATTTGGCATGGCACACTTATTTTTTATAATGTGTGGTCTGTGTCTCTCAATTTGGTCACTCGGGTACGATGCCAAATGCCCGTCACCCAACCATAAGCAAAGGTGGCATTGCCCAGGGTATGACATTAATTAAATTCATAATTTGGTATCTCTTAGTTGACTATACAAACAATTAACAAAATGGCTGGAATGAAAAGCTGCCGCTTTGCACTGTCGAGCAAGTCATAATTTACTTAAAAAGCAGGAAGCACAGTCCATCCACTAAGCGTAAATGGCAGACTCCTGCCGGTGTGAACCGAGCAATGACAGCCGTCTGAATTATGAACAGCCAGCGGCCAGTCCCCCGTGTGCTGCGGCCCTGGCTCGCCAGCTGCAGTTAAATTCTCCAACGTTGACCCCCTGTCCTTTGGGGAATGACTCGCTTTACATGTGGTTTGAGCCAGGTTTTCGGCTCTGTGCTCCAGATGTGAGGCCTGCGCGTTGGAGCAGCTCATGGGCTGTTAATTTGGTAGCTCTGTTTTATACAAGACTTTATAATTAGCTTCATATTAAAACGTTTGTGCATGTGAAGCGACACAATTAAACTGAGTCCTGAGAAAACTGACATGGATTACGTTCCCATTTATCTTGCATGCCTTTGTACTTCAAGTAAAGTATCCATTATTTTAGTCTAACCTTTCCTAAATTAATGAGAATGCAAAACGGCTCCCGTGCTGGAAGACGAGATGCTGGCCCATGCAACAGCTGAGCACAATAAAATTAACTCGAAGAGCTATGGCAGCATCCTCAGCTGCTTAGTGGACACTGCAATCGGTGAAAGAAAGGCCAGGAACTGGAAATGAACAATGGTTGGATGGACACAGGTTTAAAAAACATCCCAAAATAGAGTCATCACAAAGGCTAAAAGGGGCATGAGACCTCCAAAGATAAGCTTTGAAGATGGTCAGGACCTTCCCTAACCTGCTTAGAAGAGACTCGGCAGGCCCAAAATACAACCTTATGGCTAAAATGGGGAGCTGACAATACAACGTAAAAAAATCCACAAGCATATCAAAAAGTCCCACAAGAGGGAGGATGACCATCAACTCCTGGCTTGTGAACAAAATGAGCAATAAGGAATCTCTATAAATTAAAAATGTATTATCAAAAATAAAAAAAATAGGCAAAAGTAGCACAGAAAAAAGGGCAAAAGGTTTTGCCTAAAAGGCAATCCCCAGCAAAAAAAGTCCCAATACACAATCTGATGACATAATGCAGGAAAAAATAGGCAAGAATACCACAAAAGCAGTAAATTGAAATAAAAATAGCAATACTCAAAGAACTCCACAATGAACAAAATGATCTCCTGTTCCTGAGCCTGCTCAGTTCCCTTAGATAGCCAGGGGCGGGCTCAGAAATGGTAATCTCAGGGTGGCTACACCTCCTTGAGCTCCACCCACAAAGAACAAGGCACAGGGGTACATTTAAAAGGACAAAACACAAGTACCCAATATTAAACACAATCAACATAAGTAACATAAAAATATACTTAAAAAATACAAAGACAACAAAATCAAGAATATGTGATGAACTTGGGGTTCCTAAGCACAAAATGTTCCAAAAGAAACTCATAATGCCCACTAGAAAGGGGAACACCGAGAATCCCTGGCTAGTAATGAACGAGCAAGCACATGATCTTTATAATTAAAAGATTCATTTTCAACAAAAACGCTCTTTGACAAAAATAAGTTCCAAACAGCACAAAATGCAAAAAAGGTTTCTCATACTACAAGGCAAGCCAAGGCAAAATCAAAAACAAAGCATAATGTTAAAAAGGCAGTAGATTTACAAGCAAGCCCAGAAATATCACCAGAGAAACTCACTAACGCCAGTGCCTTCAATGAACCGCATGGGACTGTCAGTCCCTTAAGGGACAAAAATACCTGGAACATAGTAAAAGATTCACAGCCACACAGAAACAAAAGAATAAAAGATGAACACAACAGGCAAAAAAAGAGAAATTTGAACCCCAGCCAAACATAACACAATAGGACACATAGACACACGTTAACACCTAGCAAGCACAAGGTAATCCTGACTCCTGAAACTCAAGGATCAAGCTTTACAGGCTACACAGCCAGAAAAAAGGGGACAATCCTACAATTCTCAAAAACAGGTAGAGGGGAAATGAGAAACCCCTGGCCCAAAAATGTTTCTTAATAATTAAAGAAACATAACAAACCAAGCACTAAAACTGTTATACAAAATAGCAAAGTCACAAATACTCACTCCATGGTCTAATATTCTTTACCCAAGTTTGCAAAAATATGGAAGCCGACAGAGAACATCCAATATCTTTGTTTTATTAATGGTTATCTAATGATAATGGAATGGTTTTCTCAAGATCTTGAGAAAACAAAACGTTTCCCAATGCATATAACTTAATGTCTAGCTTATTGGATTCTGTATGATGACTGGAATGTGAGTCATTAGAGATTTTGTCTATGAAGTATGAACACGTTTGGACCCAAAGGGCATTCTGTAAGAAAGATGCAGGAGACTGTGAAGATGGGGACCAAATTGCATGTGGCTCATGGACAGTTATAATAAACTCACAATGGGGAAGTTAGTTAGTTAGTTAGTTAGTTAGTTAGTTAGTTAGTTAGTTAGTTAGTTAGTTAGGTGCTTCGACGCTCCTTGGCACATCAGGTAGCAAGTGCTCTCCAATGGACTCAATCAGCTGCAGCGAGTTCAGCTTCATCCAGCATTACGTCAACAGTTTTCAGGTCAACCAGAAAAATTTGATCACCAAGCGATATGTGGCCTGCCTGGTTTTTGTGTCCTCTTTGGTGGTATCCTGCGTACGGTGAGCTTTGGTATGTTTTGAGTGGGAAGACGTAGTATGTGTACAGCTAAGCGCATGTATGTCTTCCAGTGACCTCATGCCACTCCGCTTCATCACATCATCATTTGGAACTTTCTCCCTGTATGAAAGATTTCTCATGAAACAATCGGGTTGGAACAAAAACTTGAAGCCACTGCGGCCCTCCAGGACCACTGACGTTACTCAGCCCTGATTTAAAGGGTCTGAGTCTTAAATAGCAAATAAATTAATGTTAATTAGTAATAAAACACTAGTCACTAATTAAGAAAATGATTAGAGTGAAACCCTATGTCACTGTTGCTCTCCAGGATCAGAGTTGGCCACCCCTGCACTACACAAATTAAAAAGTATTATTATTATTAATAATAATAATAATAATAATAATATTATTATGACATCACTTGCCTGACTCTTTATAAGCAGGCTCCCCACACAGTTGGTATCACAGACTGCGCATGAGCTTTCAAAAAGTCACCAGTGGTGTTTGTGTTCTTATTCTGTTCAATGATTATTAAACTTTACCATCCTTTAATTGACAATAATTTAGGTTTATGGTTGTACTTTTGGAGTGATGTTATATTTCATTCCCAGCAGGTTATTTTCTTTGATTTCTGTCTCTTCTACCGTCTGTTCCATATGGTCTTTATTAACTTGCTTTGGCGAGGTATAACAGCACCGCCATCTTACATAGGGACACAATTCACAGTTTAAGATTATTTCCATTTTTTTAGTCATTTAGTTTTTTGTAATTTTTGTAATTTCAATGCATCATGGTCATTTGTATTTCCTTTTGCTGTTATTTTTGAATATTTTTTGAATTTTTCTATTTTTTGTATTTTCTAATGTTTGACTTTGTATTTGTTAAGTGTTGTGATTGGCACTGTTTTATTTTCCTAACCTCTGTTCTCAAGTGTGGTGGATCTGTTTTTATTTTTTTTGTGCATTTCACTATACTAATGATGTTGAATTATTTTTGCATTTTCCTGTAAAGCCATTATGAACTTAATGGTAGCGTCGAGGGCTGTCTTACCAGCATCATTGGCCCCCGGGCAAAGTATTGCTCTATTTTGATAAAAAAGCAGAAACATAATAGGTATCACAAACATCATGGGCCCCTTTGCTCCTGGGACCCCCGGCTAGTGCCCATTGCGCCCGTACCTTAAGATGGCCCTAGCGTCACCATTTCCTATGGGTGTGTGTATTGGTTACTATGCAGTTACCATTGAATGATGGCTGGACCCATGCACCTTGTGATATTATCAGTTGTTATTAGAACATCAGAACAATCTAGATGAGAACAGGCCACTCAGCCCAACAAAGCTCGCCAGTCATATCCACTTTTTTCTTCCAAAAAAACATCAAGTCGAGTTTTGAAAGTCCCCAACGTCTTACTGTCTACCACACTACTTGGACACTTATTCCAAGTGTCTCTGGTTCTCTATGTGAAGAAAAACTTCCAAATGTTTGTGCAAAATTTCCCCTTCACAAGCTTCCAACTGTGTCCCTGTGTTCTTGATGAACTCATTTTAAAGTCATCGTCTCGATCCACTGGACTAATTCCCTTCATAATTTTAAACACTTCAGTCAGGTCTCCTCTTCATCTCCATAAGGCTCAGCTCTTTAATCTTTCCTCCTAACTCATCCCCTGTAGCCCTGAATCAGCCTGGTCGCTCCTCTCTGGACCTTCTCCAGTGCCACTATGTTCTTTTTGTAGCCTGGAGACTAAAACTGCACCCAGTACTCCAGATGAGGCCTCATCAGTGTGTTATAAAGCTTGAGCAGAACCTCCTGTGACTTGTACTCCACATCATCAAGGCGCTATATAACCTGACATTCTGTTAGCCTTCTTAATGGCTTCTGAACACTGTCTGGAAGTCGATAGCTTAGAGTCCACTACGACTTCTAAATCCTTCTCATAAGGTGTACTCTCGATTTTCCGACCGCCCATTGTGTATTCAAACCTAACATTTTTACTTCCTATGTGTAATTCTTTACATTTACTGACATTAAATTTCATCGTCCACAAATCTGCCCAAGCCTGTCTGCTATCCAAGTCCTTCTGTGATGATATAACGGATTCCAAATTATCTGCTAATTCACCTATCTTGGCATCATCTGCAAACTTAACCAGCTTGTTCCTTATATTCCTATCTAAATCATTTCTATATACAGTAGAGTCTCGCTTATTCGACCTTCGCTTATCCAGCATTCTGTATTATCCGACGTCCCACCGCAAAAAAAAAAAACAAAAAAAAAAACGCATCAATCGGCAACAAGAACTGCAAGTTGCGAGTATGAGCGTATTCTATTTTTTGTTGCCAAGTTCATTATTTCAGTTAAAATTTTCGGTTGTTTTGTTGTAAAACATGATTATAGTGGATTATGTGGCCTGCCCTCTCTGGCATGTGTGTGTGTGTGTCTCTCTCGCTCGTGCTTGTGTGTGCGCCTGTCTCTCTCTCGCGTGTGTGTGCATGTCTCTCTTTCTCTAGCTCGTATGTGTGTGCGCATATGTCTCTTTCGTGTGTGTCTGTCTGTGTCTCTCTCTCTCACTCTCTCTCTTGCTGCACCGGGAGAGACTCAACACGTGCGGAAATCATCGGCGCGCACAAACCAAAAGGGAAACTGGCTTGTTCGTATACCAACTGTGTGGTCGTGAACAGATGCAAAAGTTTGGCGAACTGTTAGGTCATTGCCAGAGACGTTCGTGAACCGAAAACATTACGTATTAGGTTCGTAATGTGTAAAATTATAACATAGTTTGACATTTAATAGGCTTTTTCTTACCACCTCCCATTATCCGACATTTTCGCTTATCTGACGTTCTGCCGGCCCGTTTATGTCGGATAAGCGAGATTCTACTGTATTAAAAATAGCAGAAGCCCCAGCACTGCCCCTTGCTGGTCACCACTCTTAATGTCACCTAATTCTGATGAGGTTCCTCCCACCATCACCCTCTTCTTCCTGTGTCTGTGCCAATTCTGCACCCATCAAAAAACATCACCCTGAACTGCCACTTCTTTTATAGATAAAAGATGGTAACTTTTGAATTACAAACTTCTAAACTTTTTTGCTCACAAATCAAATCTAGTGATTCTTTTTATTACTTTTGTGTGATGTGGCTCTGCGTTTTTGACTTTCTTCTCTGTTTCGGATTTGATGACGGGTTTTTCGACTTGTCAGTAATGGCCTTAGACTGCGTTTGTCTCCTGTTGTTTTCCTGATCCTCTTTCCTTGCCCTTTTTGTTTATTTTTTTTTCTGCCCACCCTGGCTATCTGACCTTATGATCTAAATTTCCCTTAGAAACTGAAATAAATAAATAAATAATACAATTCTATGTGACGATGCCGGTCCCCTACAGACTCCTTCTTCCCACATGGGAGTCTGCTAAACCAACACTGTCGATAGTTATGACAGAGATGAGCTGACAAATGAGGACAATTCTCTGATGATGCCAGAAGATGGTGGAAAAAGTGCCCAAGTGCTTTTATTAAAAAACAGTCAACACAAAAGTTAAACCAACAAGTGTTAATTGTGCAGTATTCTAAGAAACAGTACATATATAAATGCAGTGAAAAGTGGGGATAAAAAAAAAATCAATAAATAAATCTTTTAAAAATGCAGGCTAACTCCTCCCGATCTCAGCCCACCTCCTTCTCTTTCTCCCCGGCTCACCCATTGCTCGTGTAGCCGGCAGAGACTCAGTAGCCACAAGCTCCATTATGCCGACCCCCATCTTGACTGCCTCCGGACATCGCAGCTGGACTGTCCGAGGTCGGCTCTCCTCCCTTCTTCCTTCGCACTCACTTGGTCGCACCTCAGAAGCCTAGGGAGGGCACCTGCCTTGCTCGCCACACTCCACCCGAATATCCAGTGGGGCGAACTAACCCCTAGAGTGCCTCAGCCACCGCTCCTTCGCGGGGTCCCAGCTTGTACTACTTCCTCCTTCCAGGTGGCCAGATCGTCACCAAAACTACCTTTCACGTCTTTTAACCTCTTTCCTTTCGATCTTTTTCTTCCTCTCATCTTTGATTCCTCTCTTCCTCAATCCTGGCCTGTATATATACACACTTGTCTCCGTGGGCACAGCGCCTTAATCACACGCCGCAGGAAGCCAATGAAGCAATTGAGAATGATCGCACCCACACGTGCGACTCGCCCCTACCTCATTAACTCCCTGCGGTTGTGCAATCGCGCCCACGGAGAACGACACGGCTTTACGGATTTTAAAATCTGGCCCTATTTATTTTGAAGCCGTGGACCCACTGTACCACATTTTATATTATAAGGAATGTATTTCTGTTAATTATGTCTTTCTTACGGGCGGCACGGTGGCGCAGTGGGTAACGCTGCTGCCTCGCAGTTGGGAGATCTGGGAACCTGGGTTCGCTTCCCGGGTCCTCTCTGCGTGGAGTTTGCATGTTCTCCCCGTGTCTGCGTGGGTTTGCTCCGGTTTCCTCCCACAGTCCAAAGACATGCTGGTTAGGTGGATTGGCGATTCTAAATTGGCCCTAGTGTGTGCTTGGTGTGTGGGTGTGTTTGTGTGTGTCCTGCGGTGGGTTGGTACCCTGCCCAGCATTGGTTCCTGCCTTGTGCTCTATGTTGGCTGGGATTGGCTCCAGCAGACCCCCGTGACCCTGTGTTCGGATTCAGCGGGTTGGATAATGGATGGATGGATGTCTTTCTTATGCATGTTAACATTATTATTTACTTTCTGTACACTATGTATTCATTATTCTTCTTTTTTTTTTAGTTCATTATTATTATTTGTTTTTTAGTTACAGAGCCCCTAAACTATGGAGTCGTCTGCCTGCTACTATAAGGAATGCACCTTCAATCTCAGCTTTCAAATCCCTGCTGAAGATTCATCACTTCAGTTTAGCACACCCTGACTAGAGCTGCTGATTAACTGTACAGACTGCATCTGTGTTGTTAGTCATTAACACTAAAACAGAAGTAACATGACAGTTAGAATTGGATACTAACCCTCACCTATTCTGTTTCTCTTCTTGGTACTCAAATGTGGCACTTGGTGGCACTGCCCACCTGCCAAGTTGTTTTGCCTGCCTAAGGTAAAAAGAGCTCTAATGGAGGATCGCAGAAATCGTGAGAAAGAGGGGTCCTTTCGTTGGATTGGCTGGCCCAGCTGTGGAATGGCCAAATGGGCGAGGCAGCTTGATGGCTGAGGTCTCCAGGACTCTAAACAAATCCAAATCATATTATGTGATATCATCTACTGTTAAATTCTGCTCCGTATTTGTAATATTTTTATTTTTATACTGTATTGAGGATTTGTTCTGTTCTCTGTATTGTGTTGTATCGACCCCTTTCTTTTTGACACCCACTGCACGCCCAACCTACCTGGAAAGGGGTCTCTCTTTGAACTGCCTTTCCTGAGGTTTCTTCCATTTTTTCCCTACAAGGTTTTCTTGTCTCCTTAGCGAGTCAAGGCTGGGGGGCTGTCAAGAGGCAAGGCCTGTTAAAGCCCATTGCGGCACTTCTTGTGTGATTATGGGCTATACAACAAATAAATTGCATTGCATTGTATTTTTTACATTTTGCATGTTGGTATGTTGTAAAGCACTTTGAGTTCCATCCTGTCTATGAAAAGGTGATACAGAAATAAATGTTGTGTGATTTTTTCTTTTTTAGTACAACATTTAAGAATGTTCATTAATTTTTATATTTGTTTTATTTTCCTTTTTTTTTTTTTTGCATATGGAGTCCAAGAGGGTGGGCGCATCTGTGCTCCCAACCCCTGCCTGGTGTGATTTGATTTACTTTAAAAAATATTTTCTTTCTTTACTGTTTGGAAATTTGTTTTCCACGGTTTTTGGACCGCAGGGCAACCCAATCTGATCATTATTTCTTCTGCATGTGGTCTCTGAAACACAGTTACTTTTTGTTGAAGTTACATTTTAAATTTACCATGTCACAATTTTGTTTTTTGTTGGCAGCACAATTTTGATTCTTGATGCAGACGTGGGTCAGGACGCAAAGGTGGAGAAACAGCACACTAAAGGATTAAAAAGAGTGACTACATCCATCCCTATTCTAATCCTTCCCTGATGCATTTAAAGGTCATACTGGACTGGAGAGCATCCCAGGAGGCTCAGCAACAGTCTGTGACAGGCCACTTTCAGGTCAGGTTGGGGGGCATACACTGGTACAGCACGTCGCCGCACCCACCACATGAAGAAACAGCTCGGGATCTGGTTGGAAACCCTCCCAGTCCAGGCCCACCCTTCCAGAAATGACCATCTGTAGCAGTGCTACTTTATAAGAACTGCATCTCCCAGCAGTCCTTGCTGGGGCTGCTGGGGTCAAAGGTGGCCACAGGTAGTTAAAAGGAGGACAGAGGGCAAAAGGAAGAGAGGAAAAAGTTTGTTTTGTTTGGTGCGGTGTGTGTTGCGGTTATCTGTCGTTTCTGCCTGCTGTTATTGGAACTCTAATCTTTGTGTCCTGGACTGTATTCGTTTGTTGGGGTCTGGATCGTCTGTCTACCTGTGCACTGAGAACTGTGTTGGATTCTTTGGTTTTCCGGAAGAGTGGAGCGCTCCTGAATCAACCATCTGATTTCATCCTCATCATCAGTAACTACCGGTAGGACTGTATTTTTCCTTCTCCTTTTCAACATACAGATCGCTGGACTTAACTTGGTCACTCTTCATCTTCATCCGGTTTGGTTTATATGGACTTTGCTGTGTGGTGTTTGTGTTTATATGTAATATCGCCAAAGGGGTCAGGGGTGGTATTACTGTTTTCATTAATTATTTTGGGTCATTATATTTGTAATTGTTTGCCTTTCCCGGTGTGCTTTATTGGTCTCTGTTGTGAGTGTGTGTGTGGGTCGATCCAAGGCTGGGGACGTTCCTGGGATCTCTCCTATTAAAATAAATAAATCACCGTCATCTTTGACGGTGTGAATCTTAGCGGCTCCTGACCGCTACACATCTATCTGTGGCTGCCAGGTTTTTCGTGGACTTCCATAGGCCAACAATGATGATCCTGCAAGACAGATTAACCTTGGGTAATTGTGCCACATGGCCGTAGTGCCATAGCTGACCCTCCCTCACAATGCAGGTGACGTGCCTCATTCGGGACTCTGTGAGCAACACAAAGTCAAACCAATGGTACCCAAGGATTTTTTGGAGAGACACCAAAGGAGTCCAGTCTTAGGTCACTGGATAGTGTTCATGTCTCGCAAACAGTAAAGACTTGGACCTTCGTTCTTTTGTAGAGATATCAGGACCACCACACACCCTTTTCAGCAACTTCATGATCTTCCATGCTCTCCCAAGCCTTCTACTGACTTCATAGGAAGAGTCACCAGAGTCACATGAATGTCACTGCCGAGGTAAGTAAACCTCTCGACGAGGTCAACACTCTCTCCGCAGACAGACACACTGCTGATGGACGTGCCCAAGAGGTCATTAAAGGTCTGGATCTTGATTGTTATCCAGGACTCTCGCTCACCGAGACACTCAGACTCCTCGCTCAGTCTCTCCGATCAGAGCCTCTATTGAATCCGTGAAGATCACAGCATCATCAGCAAAGTCAAGATCTGTGAACCTTTCTTCACCAACAGATGTCCCACAGCCGGACCTGGAAGGTCCCAGGCTAGATCTCAACCATTCTGATATTGGGGTGTCTTTTCAAATGTAGGAATATAGAAACAATCACGTTACACTAAGTCTGTAGAAGACCCTGACTAAATAAAATGAACTTTATTTGTCAACATGACTGCTCACAATACTTAAAAAAGGAAAACAATCCAAAAGATGATTGACTAAAATGGTACATTAGTAGGGAACTGTAAAATTTCAGGAAAACAAGCTGGAAAAGAAATGAAAGAGCTGGACTGAACTTAAAAGTCCGCAGATCAAGACACCCCCCCCCCCCCAAAGTGAATATGACACAACTGAGCCTAAATGAAAATATTGTGCAACATGATATAGTCAAGAGGATCTGAGAGCTGAGACAGCAAGGCTGATGTCCTAAATCTGTGCCATCTGGACGGCGACCTCGGTGGATGCTCCCTTTTCAACCATTCTTTGCCGTCAAAGATGAAACGCTTTCACCACGTCTGACCTCCGCTCTGTAAAAGGCTTTCACTTATTATTTATTGTGCCATATTTTGACACTTTGTCAATGACTGATGAAAAGGTCCATGCGCTAAAAAGGTAGACTGGACATTTTTAAATCACAAGAGTGTCTGAAATGCTCCGCCTCAATAATCCATGTGGGTGTGTGCATGGGCGGTCCCTGTAATGGACTGACACCTCCCCCTTCTTACGGTGTGGCTGCCTGATTTGGTGGAACACAAAATAAGCCCTCAAATGAGAACTGTCACTCATCAAAGTTGAGAGGGCGGGTTCTAGTGAGTACTGTTTTTTGATTGGTGGACCATCGCTACAGCAGATACTTCACATGCAAATGAGTTTAGATTTTCCTGACTTAAAGTTTCCACTCTGTCAGATTTTTTCGTGCACCCGTACCTGACACGCACAGTCATGCAAATGAGCCACGGGATTCATACATCAAGAAAAGCACGTAGGTCTGTGCTGCTGACAATCCACCAATCAAAACACAGCACTTGCTAGAACCCGCCCTCTCAGCACTGACGAGTGAAAGTGACAGTTTTCATTTAGGAGCTTAGTTCAGGCTGCGTGAGGTGGTGTCACTAAAATAAATAAATGAGGAAATAATTAAAATAAAGGCATAAAGATATAAGCAAAAAAGGATATATTGCATGACACAGTTCATTATTTAAACTTGTATTTCATGTTGTTATTATTTATTTATGGTCATATTTCACAGTACATGTATTCCTTTCCATATTAATTTATGCAATTTTATCCAGAATATTAGTGTGACATTAAAAGATCACAAGTCATTCAACCTAATATGACCCACTTCAGAGTTGGCATCACACCACACATACGATACGCGGCCAGTGAAACTTGGCAGACGCGGCAGATCTGCTTTGTACATTTTTGAATGTTCTCTTACGGATTTTTATGGACTTTTTTTTAAGTGTAATTGTAACGAATGTGTAAGGATGGCAGACACACACTGTCTCCAGATGTGCTCCCTAAACGGGACACGGTCCGCTTCACGGCGGGGTTTGGAAGAAAAGTCTTTAAATGAGTCTAAATGAACAAACACAGTAGAGGGTGGTGTGTGGGTGTGCATGTGTGTGTGTGTGTGTGTGCATGTGTGCAGGCGTGTGTGCATGTGTGTGAGTGTGTGTGCCCGCGTGTGCATGTGTGTGAGTGTCTGTGTGTGCGCGCACATGTGCATGCGTGTGTGTGTGTTCAGGTCTGAGGTAATAAGGCTGCCAAGTTCATTGTATCTCTCAAACTAGCACTGATTTGCTCCATCTAACATCATCCACAATCATTCATTAATTTTCCAGCGCTTATCTGAAGCTGGGTCACGATCAAATGTTTCTTACACTAGTGTGCAAAAGTACTAAACCCCTACCCCCATGAATGTCATCCTAATTTTCTGCATGACAAAAGATTTGTCCCCATCTTTCTCCATGCTGTATTTTGAATGTGAACTCATATGCTATAACAATATATTTCCAAAGTCCAAATAAACCATTTTCTGTAGATATTTAACTGAAGAAGATAAACTCCAAAGTGAGTGCTTGTGTTGCTTGTTGAAGGCCTACACATTCCTACTTTGTCGAGAAACCTTTTGCTGCAGTAACAGCCTTCATTCTTTTGGGGTATTAAGTATGTCCCAGTCTGGCACATCGTTCACAGGTGATTCTTCTCCATTCTTCTTTCTAGAGAGCCTCTCAGTTGGTGTGATGGCACCATTGGGCAGCGGTTTTCAAAGAGTGCCACAGATTCTCAATATGGCTTTGACTCGGCCATTCCACAACATTCACCTTTCTGTTTCTGAGCCATTCCAGTGTCACTTTGGCCTCCTGCTGAGGGTCTTTGTCATGTTGAAAGATGAATCTTCTCCCAAGGTTCTCCTACAGTATTGTGCAGTATTTGTGTCCCTCTATTGTCCCTTCAATCTGACAAGATTCCCATTCCCAGCACATGAAAAGCATCTCCATAGACTGACACTGCCATTCCTGTATTTCACCATAGCTATGATGTTTCTTGTGGTACGGGCATTGTTACTTTAACTCCATACATACCTCTATTTTGGTCTCATCTGACCATAAAACCTTCTCCCACCTCTTAACTGGGTCTTTCTCATGCTTTGTAGTAAATGCCTTACATCACTTTTATGTGGACCTTCTTCAGGAATGGCTTCTTTCTTGCTGCCCTCCCGTGGAGGCCTGTTTTATGGAGAGCTCTTGAAATTTTGGACTTCTACACCTTCACTCCAGTGTCAGCCTGAGAGCATCGAAAACTTCAGAGAGTGACGGTTGAACTTTGAGTCGCCTCTCCCACCACTCGACATCCTGCTCTGATGTTAAGTTTGGAGGGATGGCTTGTTCTACTAAGAGTCTGTTGCTGTGTTGTACCGTCTACTTTCTGATTGTGGATCCAGCAGTGTGCAACGGGGCATTCAGACTCTTCGATATTTTTTGGTTGCTATTTCCTGCCTTGTGCATTTCAGTGACTTTGTGTCTCACATCAGCAGATGCTCCTTGGTCTTAATTTTTGCAGTGATTGTCCGACAAAGACTTACAAAGGGGGCTTTTTATATCCAGAGAGACAGAAAGGACTCACAAGTAGCGCATCATTAGGTTTAATTATGTCTGTCAGATAGATAGATAGATAGATAGATAGATAGATAGATAGATAGATAGATAGATAGATAGATAGATAGATAGATAGATAGACATGAAAGGCACTATATAATAGATAGATAGATAGATAGATAGATAGATAGATAGATAGATAGATAGATAGATAGATAGATAGATAGATAGATAGATAGATAGATAGATACTTTATTAATCCCAAGGGGAAATTCCCATACTCCAGCAGCAGCATACTGATAAACACAATATTAAATTAAAGAGTGATAACAATGCAGGTATAACAGACAGTAACTTTGTATAATGTTAACGTTTACCCCCCAGATGGAATTGAAGAGTCGCATAGATTGGGTGAGGATCGATCTCCTCAATCTGTCAGAGGAGCAGGATGGTGACAGCAGTCTGTCGCTGAAGCTGCTCCTCTGTCTGGAGATGATCCTGTTCAGTGGATGCAGTGGATTCTCCATGATTGACAGGAGTCTGCTCAGCGCCCATCGCTCTGCCACCGATGTCAAACTGTCCAGCTCCGTGCCTACAAAAGAGCCTGCCTTCCTCACCAGTTTGTCCAGGCGTGAGGCGTCCTTCTTCTTTATGCTGCCTCCCCAGCACACCACCGCATAGAAGAGGGCGCTCGCCACAACCGTCTGATAGAACATCTGCAGCATCTTATTGCAGATGTTGAAGGACGCCAGTCTTCTAAGGAAGTATAGTCGGCTCTGTCCTTTCTTACACAGAGCATCAGTATTGGCAGTCCAGTCAAATTTATCGTCCAGCTGCACTCCCAGGTATTTATAGGTCTGTACCTTCTGCACACAGTCACCTCTGATGATCACGGGGTCCATGAGGGGCCTGGTCCTCCTAAAATCCACCACCAGCTCCTTGGTTTTGCTGGTGTTCAGGTGTAGATGGTTTGAGTCACACCATTTAACGAAGTCCTTGATGAGGTTCCTATACTCCTCCTCCTGCCCACTCCTGATGTAGCCCACGATAGCAGTGTCGTCAGTGAACTTTTGCATGTGGCAGGACTCTGAGTTGTATTGAAAGTCTGATGTATATAGGCTGAACAGGACCGGAGAAAGTACAGTCCCCTGCGGCGCTCCTATGTTGCTGACCACAATGTCAGACCTGCAGGTCCCGAGATGCACATACTGAGGTCTGTCTGTAAGATAGTCCACGATCCATGACACCAGGTATAAATCTACTCCCATCTCTGTCAGCTTGTCCCTAAGGAGCAGAGGTTGGATGGTGTTGAAGGCGCTAGAGAAGTCCAGAAACATAATTCTTACAGCACCACTGCCTCTGTCCAAGTGGGGAGAGTGATCGGTGTAGCATATAGATGATGGCATCCTCCGCTCCCACCTTCTCCTGGTATGCGAACTGCAGAGGGTCGAGGGTGTGATGGACCTGTGGCCTCAGGTCGTGAAGCAGCAGCCGCTCCATGGTCTTCATCACATGTGACGTCAGAGCGACAGGCCGGAAGTCGTTCAGCTCACTAGGACATGATACCTTTGGGACTGGGATGACGCAAGATGTTTTCCAATGACTGTCACATTTGTGTCATTTGTGACTCATTTCTCATTTGTGTAAACCTGGAGCTGCCAAAGCAGAGAGGTTTAAATATTTAAACAAACACTAGGAATTCCACCAAGAAGAATGGGGAAGAATCACTCATGAACAATGTGCCAAACTGGGACGTACTTACAGACCCCAAACGAATGAATGGCTGTTACTGCAGCAAAAGGCTTTCTCAAAAAAGTATGAATGTGTAGGCCTTGAACACGCAACACAAGCACTCACTTTAGAGTTTATCTTCTTCAGTTAAATACACTATATTGACAAAAGTATTGGGACCCCCCACCTCCAAATCATTGAATTCAGATGTTCCAATCACTTCCATGGCCACAGGTGTATAAACTCAAGCCCCTCAGCATGCAGACGTCTTCTACAAACATTTGTAACAGAATGGGTCGCTCTCTGGAGCTCAGTGAATTCAAACCTGGTACCGTGATGAGATGCCACCTGTGCCATAAGTCCATTCATGAAATGTCCTCGTTACTAAATATTCCACAGTCAACTGCCAGTGGTATTATAACAAAGTGGAAGCAATTGGGAACAACAGCAACTCAGCCATAAAGTGGTGGGCCACGTCAAATCACAGAGCGGGGACAGCGCATGCTGAGGTGGACAGTAGTCGCCAACTTTCTGCAGAGTCCATAGCCACAGACCTCCAAAAGCTGAAGAACAGTGCGGCGTAGAGACAGAGGATCATGGAATGAATGGGTCTCCATGGCCGAGCAGCTGCAGCCAAGCCTGACGTCACCAAGTGCAATGCAAAGTGTCGGATGCAGTGGCGTAAAGCCCACTGCCTGCCACTGGACTCTCGAGAGCAGTGCAGGGGTCGCCAAGTCCGGTCCTGGAGGACCACCGTGGCTGCAGGTTTTCATTCTAACCCTTTCCTGAATGAGTGACCTGTTTTTGCTGCTAATTATCTTCTTTTGAACGAATTTTAAATGACTTGCTCTTGAAGACTCAGACTCCTTAATTGTTTCTTTTTCCTTAATTAGCAGCCAAACAATAATGAGAGGGTGGCACAGTGGCGCAGTGGGTAGCGCTGCTGCCTCGCAGTAAGGAGACCTGAGGTTCGCTTCCCGGGTCCTCCCTGCTTGGAGTTTGCATGTTCTCCCTGTGTCTGTGTGGGTTTCCTCCCACCATCCAAAGACATGCAGGTTAGGTGGATTGGCCATCCTAAAGTGTGCTTGGTGTGTGTGTCCTGCGGTGGGCTGGCACCATGCCCAGGGTTTGTTTCCTGCCTTGCGCCCTGTGTTGGCTGGGATTGGCTCCAGCAGACCCCCGTGACCCTGTAGTTAGGATATAGCAGGTTGGAAGATGACTGACTGACATAGAAGGGATGGTGAAGAACGCTTTAATTAATGATTTTACAACCAGTTTGGGTTTTTCTACTTAGAAATCGTTTTTACCATTAACATAATATGAATTGTAACAATGATTATAAAATTTTGCAATATAACAAAAATATACAATGATCAAAATATTACAGAAAAAGCTGTCATTAAAGTTATTTTATATTTATGAATATCACATCTCTAATTATAAGTTTTCAAAACTGTATTTGCATATTCAGAAAGTCAGTCAGTCAGTCAACCCACTATATCCCAACACAGGGTCACGGGGGTCCACTGGAGCCAGTCCCAGCCAGCACAGGCAGTAAGGCAGGAACAAATCCCGGGCAGGGCACACACACACACACACACACACACACACACACACACACACACACACACACCCACCCACCTAACCTGCAAGTCTTTGGACTGTGGGAGGAAACTCATGCAGACACGGGGAGAACATGCAAACTCCACACAGGGAGGACCCGGGAAGAGAACCTCAGGTCTCCTAACTGCGAGGCAGCTGTGCTACTACTGCGCCCCCGCAACCCTTATTTTCATATTACCATCCATCCATTTTCCAACCCGCTGAATCCGAACACAGGGTCGCGGGGGTCTGTTGGAGCCAATCCCAGCCAACACAGGGCACAAGGCAGGAACCAATCCCAGGCAGGGTGCCTACCCACCGCAGGACACACACAAACACACCCACACACCAAGCACACACTAGGGCCAAGTTAGAATCGCCAATCCACCTAACCTGCATGTCTTTGGACTGTGGGAGGAAACCGGAGCGCCCGGAGGAAACCCACGCAGACACGGGGAGAACATGCAAACTCCACGCAGGGAGGACCCGGGAAGTGAACCCAGGTCCCCGGATCTCCCAACTGCGAGGCAGCAGCGCTACCCACTACACCACCGTGCCGCCTCTTTGAAAGATTTTCTAAAGAAAATAAATATTTCCACATAATCATACTATCATCCATCCATCCATTATCCAACCCACTATATCCTAACTACAGGGTCACGGTGGAGCCAATCCCAGCCAACACAGGGCGCAAGGCAGGAAACAAACCCTGGGCAGGGCGCCAGCCCACCGCAGGGCACACACACCCACACACCAAGCACACACTAGGGACAATTTAGATTCGTCAATGCACCTGACCTGCAAGTCTTTGGACTGTGGGAAGAAACCCACGCAGACACGGGGAGAACATGCAAACTCCACACAGGGAGGACCCGGGAAGTGAACACCCAGGTCTCCTAACTGCGAGGCAGCAGCGCTACCCACTGCGCCACCATGCCACCAAAATTTAACCTTCACTGCCTAATTTTAAAGTTATTTCTAATTATTAGTTTTATTGATGGTACTATTGATATTACTACACTAATCTACAGCTCTACTACTACTATTGTTAATACTAAAACTAATACTAATCCTCAGCTATTATACTACAACAGGTACTCCTACCACCATACAACCTTCCAAAGTGCCCAGTGTGTGTGTGTGCACTTAAGTGGGCGCTGTGGTGGCTCCTTGTAAAACCAGGTACCTATTGGTGTTTTAAATCAATTAAAATGTATTCATATTCATCAATGGAGCCTGTTAATGAATCTAAAAAAAGATAAATAACAGTTCTTTATAGCACCAGCATGACAATGATGCTTCTGCAGACCAAACATGGTGACCCTATGGCATTACTCTGAAAAAGCACGTTGGCACCTTCATTGACCCCGGAGTCAAATCGCAGCCTTGTCATCGTTTGAAACTCTACGTGGGTTTTCTCTTGGCACCCCGGTTTGGTTGAGGTTGCCGTTTCATTTGGAATTGCTCAGATATCAGTAAGGTGGCTGTTTAGTTGAATGTTGTCTGGTGCCCAGTCCAGATTGTGGCTTATGACGTGTGTCCATTGCTGTTGGACTAAGGGGTCGGCTTGATCACATACTGTAGGTGAAGTTGATGGTTGTTTAGGGCAGCAGAGTTTTCCAGGAGTGACATTTTGTCAACTACAGTAGAAGAAGCCGGTGATGTTGGGAGGGTGGGGGGAGCCCAGTCCCTGACTTTCTTGACCACACCCCCTAAAGGTCTTTGATTTAACACCCAAGTAGGACTTACGTGAATCTCCAAGAGGGAAACACACACACACACACACTCTCCTATCTGAAATTCATTTACGACTTGGGCTACAATCTGCAAATCTAAGGGGAACAACCCCTCCAACCCAGCTCTTCAATCTGACATCCATTTATGACTCACGCGAAACCCTCAGCTGTGCAAAACCCTAAAGGGAACACCGGACCCCCCCCCCCACACCCCCTTCATACTGAATTCATTTATGAAATTCCAAGCCCTGCTCCTCCCTTCAGTCTGACATCTATTTACAAGTCACGTGAAATTCCAAGCCCCATTCCCCCCTTCAATTTACACAAAACCCCAAAAGAGACACCCCTGGCTGCCCCCCAACCCCATCGCCACCGCTCTTTGATCTGACAGTCATTTACAACTCACGTGAAATTCCTAGTCCCCTCCCTCTCGATGTGACATCCATCATGCGAAATTCCAAGCCCCCCACCTTCCATCCATGCAAAACCACCCGCCAATCCCCAAACTACCACATTCTTGGAACAGCAATGACATGTTTAGCAATTTGGATGCGACATTTCCACTTTTGCTTATAGGGCAGCAGAAAAGCTGGAGAAAAAGCTGAAGCCCTCAACGCCTCTGTGATGACAAACTGGTTTAGGGGTTGTTATGGAATGGATGGTTCAATAGATAATCTGATGCATTTTTGTTAAGCTTTTACACAGTAATTATCTTTTTTATTAAAATAATAATAATAACAATAATACAATGTATTTGTATAGCGCTGTCCATAAATTTTAGGGGTAGACTGACTTTAAGCAATAATAATAATAATAATAATAATAATAATAAATGTTACTTTTTATTTATATAGCGCCTTTCATAAATTTTAAGGGTAGACTGCCTTTAAGTAATAATAATAATAATAATAATAACAATAATACATTTTATTTATATAGCACCTTTCATAAATTTTGAGGGTAGACTGACTTTAAGCAATAATAATAATAATAATAATAATAATAATAATAATAATAAATGATACTTTTTATTTATATAGCGCCTTTCATAAATTTTAAGGGTAGACTGCCTTTAAGTAATAATAATAATGATACATTTTATTTATATAGCACCTTTCATAAATTTTAAGGGTAGACTGACTTTAAGTAATAATAGTAATAATAATAATAATAATATATTTTATTTATATAGCACCTTTCATAAATTTTGAGGGTAGACTTCCTTTAAGTAATAATAATAATAATAATAATAACAATAAAACATTTTATTTATATAGCACCTTTCATAAATTTTGAGGGTAGACTTCCTTTAAGTAATAATAATAATAATAATAACAATCATACATTTTATTTATATATTAGCTTTCATAAATTTTAAGGGTAGACTGACTTTAAGTAATAATAGTAATAATAATAATAATAATAATATATTTTATTTATATAGCACCTTTCATAAATTTTAAGGGTAGAATGACTTTAAGTAATAATAATAATTATCCATCCATCCGTCCATTTTCCAACCCGCTGAATCCGAACACAGGGTCACGGGGGTCTGCTGGAGCCAATCCCAGCCAACACAGGGCACAAGGCAGTAACCAATCCCGGGCAGGGTGCCAACCCACCGCAGAATAATAATTATTAATAATAATAATAAATAATACTTTTCATTTATATAGTGCCTTTCATAAATGTTAAAGGTAGACTGACTTTAAGAAATAATAATAATAATAATAATAGTATATTGTATTTATATAACACCTTTCATAAATTTTAAGGATAGAATGACTTTAAGTAATAATAATAATTAATAATAATAATAAATAATACTTTTCATTTATATAGTGCCTTTCATAAATGTTAAGGGTAGACTGACTTTAAGAAATAATAATAATAATAATAATAATAATAATAATATATTTTATTTATATAACACCTTTCATAAATTTTAAGGGTAGACTGCCTTTCGGGAAATAATAATAATAATAATAATAAATAATTAATTTTATTTATATAGCACCTTTCATAAATTTTAAGGGTAGACTGCCTTTCGGGAAATAATAATAATAATAATAAATAATTAATTTTATTTATATAGCACCTTTCATAAATTTTAAGGGTAGGCTGCCTTTAAGTAATAATAATAATAATAATTATTATTAATAATAATAATAATAATAATAAATAATATTTTTTATTTATATTGCGCCTTTCATAAATTGTAAGGGTAGACTGACTTTAAGAAATATAATAATAATAATAATAATAATAATAATATATTTTATTTAAATAGCACCTTCCATACATTTTAAGGGTAGACTGACTTTAAGCAATAATAATAATAAATAATTAATTTTATTTATATAGCGCCTTTCACAAATGTTAAGGGTAGACTAGCACTTATACAGCACTTTTCACTACTCAATGCACCTTACATAGAAAGCAGAGAGCCACTTCAACTACCACCTGGATTATGAGATGTTAGCCATTGTTACACCAGTAGGCTCACCACACATTAGCTATTAGGTGGTTTAGGGGTGAGTGAGATAACCAGTTAGAGACAGGGGCTGATAAAGAGGTCTCAGTGACCAGGCCATGTGGGGTAATTTAGTCTGGACACTGGGATATCCCCTTCACTTTACAAAGGATGCCAGTGACCTTTAATGACCACAAAGAGTCAGGACTTCAGTTTACGACTCATCCAAAGGATGGTGCCATTTTTACTGCCCAGTGTCCCCATCACTGCACTGGGACATTGGGATCCACATTCAGACCACAGGATAAGCGCCCCCTGCTGGCCTCGCCAAAACCTCTTCCAGCAGCAGCCAAAGCTTTTCCTAGATGGTTTCCCATCTAAGTACTGGCCGGGCCCAAACAGGTTAGCTTCAGGTGGATGACCTCTTCTGAAGTGCAGGTGGTATGACTGTCAGGAAATCATTAAGCTATCTTATTGTCAGATACTATAGATGTGTGTATCCACTAATTTCTGAGTCTTTATTTTTGAATGATGAATGTGACAACTTCCTAAAGATGATTCCATTTCAAACATGTAACACAGTGTAAGCAGTGTCCATGCTAGGTGATTTTGTGCCTGAGGCCAATCTTATTAGTGTGCCAGTCGACTGTTTGGTAGCCCCAGATTAATGATCTGTGCCCTAGGAGAATGCCTAACTCATCATAGTGATGGTGCCAGGCCTAAATGTAAGATACAACTTCATGGACATCATCACTTTGCTTGTTTTTGCCGTCTTCTTCTTATTCCCATTTTAATATGGGCTCACAATTTGTTTTGACTACTACTGCATGTAAAAATATTTGTGTAAGCAGCACAAAAGAAATAAATATCCATTTATTCATTTTGAGATTAGCTAAATACAAATTATAGGATTGCGGGGAAAAATAAATTCACATGAATATGAGATTCTCGTTTCTGGTGTGCCACCGTGTTAGTTTACACGGTTTAGTTTATTCAGTGCGTGCTTATTTGTTGTTAATCCTCAAGTTTGTTTGCTTGGATGATCTAAATTGTTGAGCGCAAAAAAACATATTACATTTTTAATATCTGCTTAGCAGCCCCAACTTGCACAAGTGGTCAATATTATTACAATAATAAGACAAACAAGCATAACTGGAAAATGCTAATTGGTTTAATCTGTGACGGTTGGTCCATCACCAGAACTCATTATCTTTAAAGAAGACCCCTTCTGACAATGGGCCATTGTTAATCCAACAGCACCGACCAGAATAAAAGCGCTGTTAGGGGAATGAATGAGCGCTGTTGGCTGCACGATGACGCAGCGATTAGCGCCGCTGCCTCCCAGCTCCAGTGCCGTCGGCTCGACTGCCGGCCCATTCACTCTCAGTGTGGAGTCTGCGCAGAGGGCTCCGTCACCCGGATGTGTGTCCTGCAGCGGACTGGCGCCCCACCTCGGTTGGTTTCTGAATTGCCAGGCGTTGGCACTGTGCTGACTGAGGTCTTTGCAGTTGCTCATTCTTCAGAAATAGAATCGATGACATTTCGAAAATACGATAACGGGTATGTGTTGTGAAACCGAGTATTGCTTGTTCTATAGTAGGCACTTCTATCCCAAAAATATTTAAAGCTTATGCCGAAATAAATAGCATAGCATCACGTCTACCATTTCAGTAGCTGAGGAATATTGATCCAAAATGAAACTTGGAATTAAACTGCAAAAAAGTTCTAATGGTACAAGCGTGAACAGTTCCTAAATGCAAAATCCACAGTTCGTATAAAAATAGGAAACGCATTTGAACATTAGAAAAATTGTGATGAGAGAGGGCCATTCTGCCCAATAAACTCGCCATGGAGATTGTCCAAAATAACATCAGGTCGGCATTTGAAGGCCTCTAATGTCGGACGTTCCACCGTGCCGGTTGAAATAACGGAGTTGATGTAAACCAGCTTTTCTCAATAAAATACGGAGATATTACCAGGCGCTCATGAACACTGCAAAAATGTTTTTTTTTTATGCTTTTAAAGAAAAGGAGCAGGTTGTCCATTGGACCTTCCTCTGGATGGCGAGGAGATGACGTGCATCAGGAACCACCTCGGGTTAGGGGGGCACGTCGTGTAATCACAGGATGACCCTGGTACCAATGTAGTGACACCAACGCAAGCCCTTGGGTCAAAATAAATAAATAAATCTCCTTAAACTGGCAAAAACGGCATCATCCACATTGGCATTGGAAACTCAACCATGGACCCTGGCGCGGCCAGGCAGCAGATTGTGACTTTTTCCCGCATGCATGAGCTCTTTAAAAGTGAGTGCTAACGATATCGGTAACAGTCACAGCCGCTCCAAGACTTGAACTCAAAATGCGGTGGTTTTAGATCTCTTCGCCTTTATGATGGCGCAATAAAAACATCAATAAAATAAATTGAACGCACAAAGCAGTTTCTAAATTACACAACGTTTCACAGTTTTACAGGGTAACTTTAATTAAACGCGCAGCAATGAATGTCTCTGCTTATTGAGGGACAGGACACGTCCCGCGATTCGTTTCTGAAGTGCAGATCTAGCAGCCCTCCAGACAGACCCTCAACTCGCCCCCTGTGTTATAAGGAGACCGCGCATGCAGGCAGGCGTCCATCACCCGGAGGAGGAGCAGCTCGCGTCTCACAAGTTGTTTTTCATTTATTTATTGTTGCTCACCTCCGACACTCCCACCACCTTACCGTCATATCCTCCCACTCGCCCCGTACCCTTCGCGGCTGTGTTCTGCTGATCTCACGGAGAGACAACGTGCACTCCCCCCGGCTCACGCTGCGCTCGCTCGCTCGCTTTGTAACCAAACAGGAAGGTGTGAGAGCTGAAGGGCCTGGCGGAGCTGAAACTTTCCTGTTATTCTTGTTTGGTTACGCGTCTTTCATACGAACACTGAACAGAGAGAAATAAACTGCGGCATGAAGACTCGTTCTAGATGTACACCGTACGTACAATCAGCGCTCCCTCTGTGCGGCGACGCCTTTTTGGTCGGCAATAAAACGCTGCAATACATCACGTAAACAGAAAAAGGGGCGGCTAAACAGGATACTAGCAGACTTTCTTTCTTTCTTTCTTTCTTTCTTTCTTTCTTTCTTTCTTTCTTTCTTTCTTTCTTTCTTTCTTTCTGTTTGTATACATTTGCTAACGAGTGTTACATCAATGAGACAATTTGTACAATTAACGAAGGGAATTTTTCTTATCTTTGATGTGAAATCGACTTTCTGTTAATGGTTGCCTGATTTGTGTGTTTTTCTGGTATTGTTTGTACTGGAGTGTGGTTAATTGATTTTTGTTTAATAAAGGACATTTTAAAACTCGACTCTTTCTTTCTTTCTTTCTTTCTTTCTTTCTTTCTTTCTTTCTTTCTTTCTTTCTTTCTTTCTTTGATAACGTGTTTCAATGTTATGACACATCTTCAAATTGTAATTATAGTAAACTGGAAAAAATAGCAAGGAACCCCCCACAGAGTGTGAAATTGACATTCTCCCCCATTTTAAACAAATCGAATCGCATGGCGTGTCCAGCCCTTCTGATTCGGAGGCTCTGAACGAGGAGTTTCTGTGTGTGTGCTGATACCTGCGGAGGAATTGGCAGTAAGAGAGACTAAATATGAAGCCAGTTTATGTGCAGTTGAAATTAATTAATTAATTAATCAATTAATTTATTAATGTAGTGGTCTGTGAAGAATGTACTTTGGTCATTGAATCTTTTTCGTGTGATTGAGGGTTAAGTTTGGGGCTTGATATGTTCACCTGTAAAAGACTACAGAGAAAAATGACGATTTCTTTCTTTCTTTCTTTCTTTCTTTCTTTCTTTCTTTCTTTCTTTCTTTCTTTCTTTCTTTCTTTCTTTCTTTCTTTCTTTCTTTCCATGTGTGGTGCATTAATACTTTATAATATGAATTGAGCTTTACATTGCGTTGTCTACTTTGCCAGTTGTTTATTTTTTTTATCCTGGTAAATTACATGGATTTCTGAAAAGAGAAGACAATTTTAAAAATCAAAATGACTCTTTCTTTCTTTCTTTCTTTCTTTCTTTCTTTCTTTCTTTCTTTCTTTCTTTCTTTCTTTCTTTCTTTCTTTCTTTCTTTCTTTCTTTCTATACTGTTTCATTTTTAAAACATTGAAAGCAGTCTTCTTTATATTTTGAACTACTGAAGAAAATGATTAAAAAACCAAATAAGCAGTCATAAGAATAAACCTTACCAATTAGATATCTCTATTTTGTAATTTTATATATATATATATATATATATATATATATATATATATATATATATATATATATATATAAAATCCCTGTGACCCACAATTTGATTAAGATGGGTTTAAAATGGATGGGCCTATTCTGGATTTTGCATTTATGATAATGCTGATGAAGGTCAGAATGATGATATCAACGATTATTATTATTATTATTATAAAAAGGGAAAAGCCAAGCAAAATGACACCTTTTATTTTCATAACCCTACTAACCTAACCCTAATAATAATAATAATAATAATAATAATAATAATAATTACTCACCAGAACGATAACAAGTTACAAAATGCCATTTAGATCAGGGATTGTTACATAATTTGATTTAATAATGATAATAATAATAATAATTCCAAAGTCCGTCCAGTGTAATTCCTCATTGATCTAAATGTCAGTTTGTAGCCTATCACAGGCATGCCGCGTATCATTTACGGATTTTAATGATAATCCTAAATCCACTCTTGAAAGTGTTGGGCTGTGTGGTTTATTGTTGTTTAATAATAATAATAATAATAATAATAATAATAATAATAATAATAATAATAATAATAAACGACCGTCCTGTGTAATAAGTCATTGATCTAAATGTCATTTTTTAACCTGTTACGGCCCGCATGTCATTTGCGGCTTTAAAAACTTCGCGTTACTTTTTGGGCACACAGTCCTACACTCTCAGATCTACTGGTTCAGTAATGGCGCTTTACTGGGTGGGGGGTTCTTTTTTGAACCCTTTCTTGGAAAAGAAACATTTAATTCTGGAAATGGGTCTTAGCATATGAAATTGATTCTATGTACTTTGGAAATAGTCTTAATATGTGGACAAAACAGACATTGGACACTTACAGATGAAGAAAATCTAAACGTATCCTGAGTTATCCATCGACATTTCACAAATCTGTTATCTATTTATGGAGCCTGTTACAGATCTAAATAAAGAAAAGTTCTTTCTGGAACTTCATGTGGGTCGGTCTTTTGAGAACCCAAATTGTTCCCTTTTGGTATATCGATCTGAAGAACGACTTTGGTACCGTTACTTTTAAATAGTAGAACGACATTTTATTCGTTCGTTTTCTTTACCCTCTTTTTCTTTCACACACGCACTTCTTAGGAGTTTCTGTACTTAAGGGTGGCGAAGGTCGCAGCTTCGAAGCTCAGTTTTCAAGTCCGGGCCCCATTCCATGTGGAGTTTCTCCTTCACGATGTGTTTGTGTGGAATTTCTCCCATTTTCTAAAAGCGTGAGTGTGGAACTAATAGGCGACTCGTGCGGATGTGTGCGGGGGAGCTCGCGACAGACTCTACCGGAGTTGACCGGGCTTTGCACCTGGATGGCGTTTTCTGATGGTCATTTTGAGCCATGCATTCTCCGTGATTCGTTAATCAGTATCTGGCATTGTTACATTCAAATCAACTCTTTTCAATTAAAATCGTCGATTCGGACTTGAACATTGATCTATGACTTCAATATACACATAAGTATTTGAAAATTGCTCTTCGAGAAAAATCTGCGTGTGCCCCTTAACCTGCCCTCGAAAACAACTTTTTCACTTCTACACGCAGGTGGTTTTGGAGCTAACAGTTCAATCTGCTACTGTAATTAAAGCTGATCACGTTTCTTATGAAGCTCATCTGAATACCAATAAAAAGTCATTTAATCACATTAAAAAGAGCAAATATGCGTCGATTTGCAATTCCTAAGTGCAATAGCAATTGATCACCGCCTGAATGGGCGTAAATTCATATTCAGAGATTATACAAAGAACATAACAAGATAATTTAAAAGTAACCCGTATTCTGATAAATATCAGCTTAACATCAATAAAGGAGAAAATACTACATTGCAAACAGATAATTATGAGAAAATCCTTTGTCTGTCACAGCCCTTCTATTTCGTCTGTCCGCGATCTGCAGCCAATTTAGAACTGAACGCTATTATTTAAAATGTCATTTGCGACAGCGATGGATGCGGAAGGACAAAGACAAGTTTGGGAAAAGAACAAACGTTTCAGCCAGAGAGTTCGTTAGTCCCAATGTATTTACTGTGTCACCTCAAATTTAAAAAGTATACCTACTAAAACACAACTCCTTCAGTTTACTGAGGCTTTAGGAAAGCATTTAGGAAGTGGCCACCCCACAATCGATGAGACAAAGAAGCAATCAATCAAACATTTAAGAAAACAATCGATAAAGCTTGGGTTGGTATCGATTAAATTAGATAAACTATAGCACTTTATATATCAAGCAGTACAAGCCGTTTTTACAAAGCAAATGCAATTTCAGTAACATTTTGTGCAGGTAGTCCTCAAATAGAGAAAAACACATTAAAAAATAAAGTATCAAAACAGGCTTAGAATCGTCCAGATAGATAGATAGATAGATGTTAATATAATAGATTTGAAACTGTATATAATAAATAAATATTAATGTTTAATAAAAGAGATAGGTAGATATGAAAGGCACTATATATTGCACAAATATAAAAGGCGAATATGATAGATTGATATAAATGAAAGTCGCTATAGTATACATAAATTAGATAGATAGATAGATAGATAGATATGAAAGGCACTATATAATACAACTAGTGACAGATAGATAGATAGATAGATAGATAGATAGATAGATAGATAGATAGATAGATAGATAGATATGAAATGCACTATATATTGCACAAATATAAAAGGCAAATATGATAGATTGATATAAATGAAAGTCCCTATAGTATACATAAATTAGATAGATAGATAGATAGATAGATAGATAGATAGATAGATAGATAGATAGATATGAAGGGCACTATATAATACAACTAGTGATAGATAGATAGATATGAAAGGCACTATATATTGCACAAATATAAAAGGCGAATATGATAGATTGATATAAATAAAAGTCGCTATAGTATAGATAGATAGATAGATAGATAGGAAAGGCGCTGTAAAATAAATAAAATGGTTACTATAATCGATAGATATGAAATGTGTCATATATTACACAAATATATTGTAAAAGATGAATATTATTGACAGATGTAAATATCTATATTATGCTTAAGTTTAGAAGTTGTGCATGATAGATATGCAAGGCGCTATATAAAGATAGTTATCAGGCAACATGATAGATAGATGTGGAAAAAGCTACATTTTGTTTTACTTATCTGGATGATGTCTTTATTTAAATAAGGCAACTTACAACATTTGCACTACAATTACTTGCATTGCTTTATTTTTGCATTTGGCGCACAGGTGGGTAGTGTGGCGTAGTGGTTAATGCGCTGGACTTCAAACCCTGAGACACTTTTGTGACCATGAACAAGGCACTTATATGTTAGCTGTTGTAAGTCGCTTTGCCTAAAGGGGTCAGCCAAATCATAAAATGATAGACAGGAGAGGCGTTCTTGGTAGATGGAGAAAGTGTTGTGCAATAGGTAAGTCACTTTAATAAGGATCTGTTACTCTAAAGGCAAAATGGAATCAAATGTGAACTTCAGTTCTGTGAATTTCAAATTGAAGCGCACCAGTAAAAAGACAGCGGAGTTACAAACTGCGCGTACTTACCTTGGTGAAAGGGTCTCTCATATTTTACAGCGATGGTATTTGATATTAAACTACACTTGTTTAAAGGCATTTTCTATTATTGTGGGAGCCGTTAAAATGCAGATATCATGGTGCTATATTATGAATTCACAATGCGTTAATATGTGGTGCGTTTGCCTAACGAAGTCCCCTTTATTTGTTTGTTCACGATGGCGTTTATGGACGGCGGTCCTCACGCTCCCTCTTCTGCTCACGTCTTTATTTCTTCCCATGGCACGAGCCTTTTCCGTCATATGCTAAGCACGACGTTATCACCCTCCCATATCTTTTTTTTTCCTGAAAGAATCCTCAAAAAGTTTCCCTTTGGAACCGCTGTTGATATATTGGGAATCCCAGTGCTGAACTACACCTGGAAGATGTTATTTCAAAACCAGATGTTTCTGAGCTTTAACTTTCTTTTTAAACGTTTGTTGACACGTGGAGAGCAAATGGTAGAAACCTTGTTCTCAAACTAAGATCCAAATCCAGGGATACACAGGAATCCGCCGTCTGTGAGATCAGGGCAAAAAAGCAGCCCTGCCTCGAGACAACAGTGAATCACAAAGCAACACAAACATCACTTCACGTGTCCGCTATGCGCAGCCGTTAGTGTGCCTTCAAAGAAAAAAGGAACACACAGAGGAAAGTCAACCCGGTGTCGCAAAATAAAAATAAATTTCCGAGCACACCGGTTTTTGACGGTTGAATCTCCATCGGGCGAATGCTCAAGTTTAACTTTGTTTGACAACTTCAAAGCACTGGTCTGTTTTGTGTTTGAGCAGCTGCCCCGCTTTCATAATGCGCGTTTCTACAAAAACAGAATAAAACGTTTAGCATCCCAGTGCAGTGGGCAACAACATTTATCAAATGATTGACAGACAAAAGGTCACCATACAGTTTCTGTAATTCTACTATAATCAAACACCTTCTGGCAAGCATGGGAACACCAGAAAGAGTAAAAGAAGAACCTTGTGAACTAAACACACGCCATTTCTACCTGCGGACTCCCACGTTCACCTACAGGAACACCCTGGCAAGGAATCACGCGAGACTCAGAGTGACCACAAAGGCACGCCCAGAATGCGCAGAATAGGCCATTTGTGACAGGGGCGCGCACACGAGACGACAGGTAAACCGGTGGGAGCCACCAACAAATCAAGTGAAACTTCACGTTACTGGCAGGTACGGGCGACCGATTATTGTGATCGCTGAGGAGCAACCAGGAAATTCACAAACTAATCAACCTTCGCGTGACGTCCTAGCATTTCATGTGATGACTTTTATACCTGAATATCCCTTCACAGAGTACTTGAAATAAATGTTTCAACTGAACGGAAGATGCGTTTTTGGTTGATTGGTTTTTCCACTGTGCATGCTATATAATCTTTGATCGATCAGCTCAAAAGTTTGAATTTATTTATTTATACCTACGAATGTTATATTCTGTTTTACAATAAACATAAGTATAGAGATCTATCGGTTCAAGTTAGCATTTCATCTGAGCAGTGTAGTTCTGTATTTGCAAAGTCATGTTTTAGCACTATATGATAGATAGATAGATAGATAGATAGATAGATAGATAGATAGATATGAAACTGTATATAATAAATAAATATTAAAGGTTAATAAAATAGATAGGTAGATATGAAGGGCATTATACATTGCACAAATATAAAAGGCGAATATGATAGATTGATATAAATGAAGGTCGCTATAGTATATATAAATAGATAAATAGATATGAAAGGCACTATATAATAGGTATGCAAGAAAATGAACTTGATAATACATGCACTTAAAAAATGAAAAATAACATAGATATGATGTTATGCAAATGTTAAATTCTTTTCTACAGCAAACATTTTTATATAGGTGAACCAACAATTACAGTCAACGTTGCATTTGAGCAGCGGTTCTGTAGATCTGTGTTTTTATTCCTGGTACAGATAGATAGATAGATAGATAGATAGATAGATAGATAGATAGATAGATAGATAGATAGATAGATAGATAGATAGATACTTTATTAATCCCAATGGGAAATTCACATAGATAGATAGATAGATAGATAGATAGATAGATAGATAGATAGATAGATAGATAGATAGATAGATAGAAGTGGAAAGGCGCAAAATAATTATAGACATATGAAAGTCACTATATAATATATAAATATAAAAGGAGGAATTTAACAGTTTCAATGTTATACGCATTTTATTCTGTATTTTACAACAAACATCTGTATAGAAGATCCATTGACTGGGGCTTACATTTTATTTGAGCTGTGGTTTCTCAATTCTTTATAAATTCAGATTTCGATAGAAAGAAAAGACAGTATAAAGTGTGATAGATAGATAGATAGATAGATAGATAGATAGATAGATAGATAGATAGATAGATAGATAGATAGATAGATAGATAGATAGATAGATTGGTAATGCCCTATACAATTGTAAATAAACATCGATCTCTCATTTTTACAAGTAAAAAACCCAAAGGTATCCAATTAACAGCTCACACACATCTCTCCAAAGAGTCAAGTCAGCCACAGATCCAGACGGACATTTAAGCACACTCATTTTCGTCTTGTCTCGCTTCCGTCTTTTCTTATTCCGTTATTTTTTAATATATATTTTTTGTACACGGGCTTTTGTATGGCTTGCATTGCAACCCGGTACGTGCCACTCGAAGTATAAGGTAATGTATTGCGGTGTGTTCTCCTAAATTTAAATAGTGTCCGAATATCAAGCACAGAGACTAGCGCGTTATATTAATTTACTCCAAGTTCAATTTTATCCAACGTGCAAATGAGCGACGTTTCAGCGGTTGATTTCGTGAATCAGGTGAACCCTATTCGTTATAGCAGGGCTTCATAAAATTTCAGCAGCTTTAATTCCTGCAGATTTTTTACAATCGCTGTAGGAGATCTGGCTTATATATATATATATATATATATATATATATATATATATATATATATATATATATATATATACGTGTATATATGGCTTATTAGATTGATTGTCCAGCCCATTTTTTCCTCGCAGATACGATATATAAAACCCAACCTAAATGATAATGTCACTAAAAACGCAGCAGTTACAATTTTGTTTAACATGTGCGAATATATGTATTATCGTCACAATTGTATTAAAAAATGAACAATTCTTACTAAAGCTATATCCGCAATGTGGGGGAAAATATTATACTATTAAACTATTAATGCTAAATGGCACTTATCTGATAAAAAGAACAACTGCATTCTGTGAAGGAGTCTTTAATAAGAAATGTGTTTTTTGGGCTTAGTAAAGGTTCCTAATACGTGCGGAGAAAACAGAAATCTCGCGTGTATAGAAGGCCGGACACAAATAGGCCACGAGAACCCAAACTAATAGGTAGTGTTGCGGTGCACGCAGGCTGTGACTTTAAACTTTGAAGATGTGGGTGCGAATCCTGCTGCTGCTGATATTGTGTGACCTGACTGTGTTCCAACTAAATAGCAAACATTGTAAGTCGCTTTGGATAATGGAGTCATTCAAGGACGTAAGTTTAACGTTCGCAGCAGGAGTCCTTTAAACATTATGAACACTTTGGTATTTCACAAATTTGTTATCATCTAGCCATGGTTATTTATGAAGAAGAAGAAGAAGAAGAAGAAGAAGAAGAAGAATTTACATATGTAGTAGTACCACTACCATCTTGTTCTCTGTTGCTTTTGATATAATAATAATAATAATAATAATAATTATTATTATTATTATTATAAAAAATTATATTGGCGAATGAAATAGCTGGGCTATCACAGTTTTCATATTATGGACGGAAGGTGAAAGGCACATTTTGATGATAATTTAGCAGAAAGTCTGTTTGCCTAAAACCTCCAAAAGTAGAACTAACCGTCATGGCTGGCTATTTTATAGAAACATATTTTCCTTTCTGTAAAAATGAGATCATTGCAAATTGTATTTGATTTGCGACTCGTCGGCGCGACCGGACCTAACGAGCGCACCAGTGCCCCATTAAAGTGAGAAACAACGTGATAAATTGACTTTGTCGCCGGTAAATCGTGCTTTGTCTGTTTCTGTTTGGGGGGCGACTTTCTTTCTCCTAAACATCTTCTACCCCACAAACACACACGCGCGGATACTACGCAGATATTTCAAAAAGGGTTTTAATTGTATTTCTTCAAATGAGAATCGTGCCCTATAAGCGTAAATCATTGCAAGCGCAGACGCATGAAAACAAAGGTGCTGTCGAAGTTCTTCAGAGCGACAGGGGAACTGTGTTTTGGTTCCAGAAAGGACCGTCCTCATGAAGGTTCAAGAATGAATTTGTATTTCTTTAGATCCGTAACAGGATCCATACATATCCACGAGTAGACGATCACGGATTTGTCAGATTTCAGCGGGCTCATGATTTTTAAAATACAGACCCACAGGCCGCGTTCAGGTTTTCTTGCACTGACTGCACCACATCACAGATTTCTGTTTTGTTCTCATGTTAGGAGGCCTTTCAAAGTCCAATGAACCTACTTCGTATACAATGGACCCTTCACAGGATGAAATGGTTCTTTGTCAAGTAAGGATTCTACAGCACATAACCCAACCGTTATCTTTAAGTGTATTAAAAAAAACAATAAAGCAACAGTTCTAAAGACAAATACATAAACAGCAGTCGGAGAACGGAGAGAAACCCACCAGGCGTTTTGTATGACCAAGCTAACCTGCACTGGTCTCGTGAACTGCACTGTAAAGAAGTCAATAAAGTTACGGCATGTTACTCGGACATTCAAGTAAGCATGTTCCTGTGTTCCCTACAGGTGACGATGCCATCACCACCACCAGTACTACTAAAACAATTTGTGTTGCTACTATTAAAAACAACACCTATGGGCTAAGTCTGTGACCCCGTTTGCTCCAAATGCTCCCATTTTTCTGTCCACTATCAGTTTTGCCGACAGAAGACGAGAGCGCGAAGCCAGACGTCTGAAGTGCCGTACATTCCTACATACAAAAGAAAAGTTCAAATGTAGTAAAAATAAATTAATTACTTAAAAACGACGAGTGTCATTTGTTCATTCCACTTGCCGTTATAAATCTTACATCACCACAAGTTTTGAGGTAAGTACCAGTCAATGCGCGCTTTCCGTTGGATTTTATCGCCAACACTCCTTCTAAAGCTTTTACGAGAACTACGATAATGCGAAAGATTTAAGTATTATTTGCCGTTCTGTGGTTTTGTGCTCTTCTAAGAATAATATTTTTACATGCGCCTTTAATAAGAAGTTGTAAAAATTAACAATACACTATATGCCAAATGCACGCTCTAGGGTTACACATAAATGTCTTTTAAATGGCTGTCCACTCCACTCTGTGCCTCGGTGATGGATGACTTGTTAACTTAACCCTGGCCTCAGCAAACCGGGAGCCTCCTTCACTTTCTTATATTTGCTTGGATAAACAAATTTACAATGAGACACCAAATCGTTAACCTTTAATGATGGATTGAAAGCAGAGCAAAGCGGAAAGCAAGCCGCAAAAAAAAAAGGACATTTTACTATGAATTACTTTTTTTGCTGTTAGTGTAATACTCAAGCTATAAAATGAGTAAAGCATAATTAAATAACAAAAAGAAAGAAAGAAAAAAGAGAAACGAAAGAAAGAATGAAATCCTATTCAAAACACTCATTTAATTAGTAGATAACAGCAAGATTATTAGTTCAATTGTCAAATGCGGCAGCCCCAGACATTAAAGATTGAAAGGCAGATTATCACATTAGATATAATTTAATTTAAACTATTAGGAAAGTAAAATTATGCCGTTTTCCTAATTTTATTACATGAAAGCTATACCTTTAATCATATTAGCAGGGTGTTGTTAAATAGCACCTTTGCTTCGAGGACACTTTACCGTTAGGCGCTTGAATGACTGCTGCGACTTTCAAACCAGACGTCCGTGGACGCAAAACGGGAGCGCGGCCGGCATGAGGCGCACCTCGGGTTACGATATGGAAATGGCGCTGGGAAAAAGTACCCGAAAACAAACAGAGACAATCATTTGGGAAGGTATTTTAGCAGTTATGAGGAATGTGACTTTTTGGTCTCTCTTTTTTATTTTGTGTCTTCCAGATTTACTCTCATTGCATGTCACAAGTTGGCGCCCACTAATGCAGCTCGGGATAGTGGACATTTTAAACGAAACACTTAGGAGACGGCGAAAGGTACATCGGTAAGTGTTTATTTTATATATATGTGTACAATATATATGTATATATATATATATATGTAGAGAGAGAGAGAGAGAGAGAGAGAGAGAGAGGACACCTATATAATAGCTATATGTGAAAGGCACTATAAAATAGATATAATTACAAGACATGGTCAGCAATAGAAAACTAGAAAGGAATTTAATAAAAAAATGAAAAGCATTATATAACAGATATAGACGGTAGAAAGACAGGAGTAACACTAATTGGAAGACAGATATGAAAACTTGAAAATAACAGAGATATGAAAGGCACTATATAATAATTAGATAAGATAGGAATTATATTATCAAAAAGATAGGTAGACAGAGAACAAATCCGTTATATACTGTAATTTAAAAGACATCAAAAGAGAGAGAAAAAAGTCATGTAATAGATATAAATGGAACTGCTTTGTAGATATGGAAGGCACAATGTAAGACATAAACTGATATAAAAGGCACTGTATAAAAGATGGATATATAATGTACTTCATAATACATAGACAAGAAAAGAGAATACAATGAATAGGTCAATAACGCACAGATAGATAGATAGATAGATAGATAGATAGATAGATAGATAGATAGATAGATAGATAGATAGATAGATAGATAGATAGATAGATTCTTAAAAAGAAAGGTGACATTGAGGTTCTTCAGAGCAATGCCATAGTGGAACCATTTCTGCTTCCCACAAGAACCATCCATATAAAGGTTCCAGAACGAATTGTTTTTTTTTTTTTAATTTAGGTTTGTAAGGCTTCATAAATAACCTTGAAGAAATGATAACAGATTTGTGGAATACCAAAGGGGTCCTGATTTTAAAATGATTCTTGCTTCATATAACACGGGCTAAGTTCGGGTTTTCGTGAGCTGTCAGTATCATGCTGTATATTAAATATTTCATTTTTGTCCAGGTATTAGATGCGTTTTCAAAGCCCAAAGAACCAAATTCATATGTAAAGAACCCTAAAAGGATGAAATGGTTCTTTGTCAAGTAATGGCTGTATGAGGAAGCGCACAACTCAATAAGGAATCATTAAAGAACGGTTATTTTAAGTGTGTAGATAGACAGGAAAGAAAGTATAAAATGTTAGATAGATAGATAGATAGATAGATAGATAGATAGATAGATAGATAGATAGATTTGCCATCTAAAGCCTGCTGAATATTATACTTCAATGAACACTGAAACAGCGATATTCCGATTAAAAGTCTACTTACTATAACAAACGAGCGCTCCGTTGTGGTTGCTTTCCTGGTGGTGTTTGTTTCCTTCTGGAGGAGTTTTGGATGAAGTCCTCTGCATGTAGAGGTGGTATTTGTTAAAAGTACCTTCCCCAGAACTGGCATCCAATGGCTGGCATTCCTGTTGGAAAGGACTCCGCGACTTTTCCCCATAAGCCTGACCTTTGTTGGTCAGGAAAGTGGGGCTGTACTTGGTGTCATTTGCTTGAAATGTCCTAAACGGGTTCGTTTGGTGCTGATCTCTACTTTGCTGTGCGGAATTGCTATAATAGGAATCCATGACCGTCATGTCACAGTATGAAACACAAGTCTCAGCGTTCATTCCTAAAACAATCCAAGATTTTTTTTTCCTTTTCTCCGCTCTCTTCCTTTTGCACACTCTCTCATACACAGAAACGCACGCTCTCTCTCTCTCTCTCTCTCTCTCTCTCTCTCTCTCTCTCTCTCTCTCTCTCTCTCTCACTCACACACACACACACACACACACACACACACACTGAGAAGCAGATGGAGTTAAAAGGATTCAGATGTTTTCCAGAGTCTGCGAGTTGACCGAAAGCAAAAGAAAAACTCGCTGTCCCCCTTCAGGCTCTGAAGGCGGACGAAGGAAAGGAACTTTTTCTCTTGAAGATGCGACTGAAGGACTCTTCAAAGCTGCGTAAAACGGCCACTCCTCAACTAATATGCAGAGGAACGAATGAGGTCGACTCTTTCAGCAAAAAAAAAAAAAAGTGCATAAAAAGACCCTTTATTATGAATTCAAGGGGACGAGACACATGACATTAATGTAATTAGGTATAAGAATATAACACGGATTGAAAGTGAAAGGTATCACCGCGCGGGCAATTTAATGCTTGTGACACAGTCGATTTGTAACGGTCCTCTTAGTGGTGACAATCTGCTGCATTGGACGTTTTATCACAACTGTTGGTTTGCATAGCTGAACACACGACAAAGTCGACCTTCACTATTAGAGCTAAAATTAAAGCTGAATTAAAAAAAAGAAAGTGAAACAATGTAAATGACAATTTTTATAATATTTTAGCCGATCATGTTTGCTATGCATTTTCATATTTTACCAGTCACGTGTAAACCTGTTATTAAACATATTAATATATTTAATCATGTGTAATAATATTAAACGCGCTTATTTCTGTGGAAACATGCAAATGCTCAATGTGGTAGAAATACAAGCTTTTTTTTCCAAACATCTTCCTGAACAGGGCGTTGTTCAAAACTGAAAAAAGAGACTCAAATACAAATTAGATTTTTGTTGAAGCTTAATTTATCCAAAAATTCTAATACTTAGCTTGGCTTAACAAACCTGAAAAAGCTGTCACCCTGCACAGTCCGAATGTCCTGTCACTGGTGCTGATCAAAATAAAAGGAGATTAAGACGAAGACACACACGTTTATTATAATTACTTTATTAAGATAGATAGATAGATAGATAGATAGATAGATAGATAGATAGATAGATAGATAGATAGATAGATAGATAGATAGATAGATAGATGAAAGGCACTATATGATAGATAGATAGATAGATAGATAGATAGATGAAAGGCACTATATGATAGATAGATAGATAGATAGATAGATAGATAGATAGATAGATAGATAGATAGATAGATAGATAGATAGATAGGCAGGCGGAAAGTTTTTAAAAGCAGTATATCAGGCCCCATTACAACGTTATATGGTTGCCTTCCTGCAGTCTTCTTATTCTGCATTTAAAAGTTGCCGCAGCCTATTTGTGACTCTCTTTTCTTAATCGAATGCAACTCCTTTTCTTCTCCCCCGCATATTTGCTGCACTTTCATAATGTCTACTGTCATATTCCAATTTCGAAAGAGATTGGTGTTGAAGAGACACGGGGAAATACTGAAAAATACTCATGCAATACGATTCAGAAATTGCTTTTTATGTGGTCATTAATAATTATCCATAGCTCAGTTATGATTTACTTTGACTTGATACTCCCCACGTGTCTATTCAATATGTTTTTACGAAAAGGGAACACAAAGGTTTGTCTTTCCTGGAGTGTTTGTAGCGCTGTTTCTTCAACATTAGACTCCGGTGCGCGCGTCCGCTTTCTGAAAGGTGCCTGTTTATTGGTGTTTAGTAAGAGCGCACATATGGAGGACTATTTCAGGCAAATTTAAATAAAAAAATGCAGAGATAAACTCTGAAAGGTGACCATAAAAACACAATAATGTTTAAATGTGTCATACAATATTCTTCAGATGCAGACCGCTCAGAGGACGAAGAATTCGAAGCTTCTTGAATTTAAAGTTTCCCCTTCGTGCAGTCATTCTGCCCAAGTTTTTCCTTGAACTCGTGTCCACAGTGGACGCGCACAGTCACAACTTTGAGCATGCGCTGTGTTTGCCTCGGGCATGCTGTGGCTCAGAGGCGCAGACAAATTTGTGACAGTGAGCGTCATCCGATCACCTTTGACATTTTTAATTTCATTGCCTATTTCATGTTGCATGGGGGTATATAGCACTGAAAGAAACACATGAGAAAATCATTTATGTATAAATAAGCAACCAAAAAACATACTTCATGATACATTCAATTATTTATAGTGTATTGTTTTTTTATTGTCACATTTCACAGTATTTGTTTATTTGCTGTTGTCCGAAATACTTCTCAATGGAATAATAATAATAATAATAATTGGAGAATCCACTGCATCCACTAAATAGTATCATCTCCAGACAGAGGAGCAGCTTCAGCGACAGACTGCTGTCACTTTCCTTCTCCACTGACAGATTGAGGAGATCGTTCCTACCCCAAACTATGCGACTCTTCAATTCCACCCGGGTAAACGTTAACATTTAACATTATACAAAGTTATTGTCTGTTTTTTACCTGCATTATTATCAATCTTTAATTTAATATTATTTATTGTATCAGTATGCTGCTGCTGAAGAATGTGAATTTCCCCTTGGGATTAATAAAATCTATCTATCTATCTATCTATCTATCTATCTATCTATCTATCTATCTATCTATCTATCTATCTATCTATCTATCTATCTATCTATCTATCTATCTATCTATCTAATAATTATTATTTACATGTATATAGCGCTTTTCTCACTACTCATATATACAAAACAGCCGTGAAAAGTGGCTCAGGAAATTAAATATCCATTCACTCCACAGCTCTCTCAGCACCCATTAATGTAGCACAGGCGTCTTTTTGATGCGAGAGAAAATCCTCAGTGGCACTTTAAGATAGATAGATAGATAGATAGATAGATAGATAGATAGATAGATAGATAGATAGATAATTCTTTATTAATCCCAAAGGGGAAATCAAAACTTTAAGAATGCGCATTCTGGACAAAGCAAACATTTTATTGTGGGGTTCAAATATAGAAAGCTTTAGCATGTCGGCGCAGGAGAGCTAAACGGAATGTCACGAAAAAAGGTGAATACCCAAGGAGGTGGCGGATATTCTTTATTATTATTATTATTATTACATAATACACTTTTAAAAAAATGTGAAAATTTTTAGTTTACTCTTGTGATATCCTCAAGTGGATTCTTCAAAATGTTTTAACATAAAATTAAGTTTTAAATTGGTTTACTGCGGCACTACGGACTTCCAGTTCAGTGACAAGCGGATTTACGTCGCCATCAAACAGTAAATATGCTGCATCACTTGTGCCACGATTGTTAAGAAACTTTCTTTAGTGGTAGTAAGACCGACAGAACCGATCGAAAAAATGTAAGAAGAAAATATCTGAAGACGGTGGCGCCCCGGGAGTCCAACAGCAAAGGTCAGTCGGCGTGATTGTGTGACGAGCGGTTTGCTTTCGGCTTGAGTCTGTCGATGGTATTCTCAGGGTAAACTCGAATTATTTAGTGCTGAAAACATCAGAGACCATCGAATCATCCATGTTATATATAGTCTCCGGATTCCTTTCTTAAAATATAACACGTATCACACCGGCAGGCTTTAGAAGAAAATAATAATAATAAAAAAAAAGTCCCTACGTGTTTTACACAAACAACGTGCGAATTGACGGGCAAAGCGATATTCCGTTGTGTATGTTAGCACGACTGGAATGACGGAGAGCGGCCGTCTTCGATTACAAACACAACACGCAGTCAAAGAGCGCCTCTTGTTGCACTGAGTTACCTGCGGCCTCCATAGCACACAAGCACTTTACTTCATATAACGTATTCAGATCAAATTGGGTCTTAGGCCCAACATTCAAATCTTCAGGATCTGGACATTATTTAAATAAATAAATAAATAAATAAGCAAGTAAATAAATAAGCAAGTAAATAAATAAATAAATCCAAACCCCCCAGAGCTCATGCAACTCGCCAGAGCGTTCATCTGCTCTTTAAGCAAACCCGCGTGTTCCGCGGCCGCAGCTTCACCGGAGGGTACTGATGAACTCCAAAGCAAATACACGGAATCCCCCCACTGTTAAGGCGTGCCATGCAAATATCAACTAACTGATGGGTCAGCGGCTAAGACGCTACATAAATCTCTTAGCACAAGAAACCTGGCAAATACGCAGCCAAGAAGCAAAGAAAATGGCAGCGCGCTAAATAAAGAAGCGCTAAACCTAAATATACTTTCACTAAATAGGCGCATTTGTGCCATATAATGTATTTGATATGATATACTATAAAATACATATATTATATTATATTATTCATTTTGATGTCATACGTCATGAGTATAACCAGATGTAATACATCTTTATCTTGCAATGTTCTTTGGGCAAATGCCAAAAGCGTAGTAACTACCGAATAAAAAACTAACTTTTAAAAGAGATATTTAAATCAGTTGATAAATAAACCAATCTGTTCAGTCTGCAGTGCACACTGCATGTAACGGGGATGTCACCGGAATTGAAGCCTGACCGCTTTGTTCCTGCTAAGTTATTGTCGCTGCTTAGCTAATACCTTTGGCCGACTTACAACATTTGAGCGACACGATTCATTTTGATTTTTCCACATTAAAGGGTCTTGTTCATCTCCACACAATATCAGTAAGAGGATCTGGACCCACAGCCACGGAGGTTGTTGTTCAAAGCCTTAACCGCTACGCCACATTGCCTATTCCTCACCTCGGTGACTCAGTGTGGCCCCCCAGAGCACGTCGCTTAACACTCCAAAAGTGACAAAAACAAAACGTCTACAAACAAGTGTGACGTGTCCTGATCTCGAGAGAGAAGTGCGGCGGCTTCAATCAAGATACACGACATGGATTTGTCTTTCAATCTGAAGTCTTGAGAAGTCAAGCAAAATGACTGGCTAACCGAGCAGATGACAATATGCAAGATTTCAAAGCAACTCAGGCCCCTTCTTCAGGCGAGATGTAATCCAGAAACTGGAGTTCCCTGTGTTTTATATAGACAGGACAAGTAGCAACATTGGTAAATCTTTAAGTGAGACATCTTAAATGTAAAAAAAAATTAATAGACCTCTTCAGGCTAAGATTCATTTAACAAGAGAGAAGAACAACGTATGGTTAAGATCTTTACTGTCCAACAAAGTCATTTGAAGTTTCCAATGAGTTTTTCCATACAAATGTACACTGAAAAAAAATAAGATGATGATTCACACTTAATATTTTCAATCTGAACCAGCTTATTAGCTTATTGATCCCACAATTTGTAAGTTGAGGCCAGGGCCGGATTTATATGAAAAGAGGCCCTAGGCTATTCCACTTATGAGGCCCTTTCACCTTCCATTTTTAAGTTTGTAAATTACATGAGAGATAATAAAATACGTAATACGCGTTGATCTTAACCAATACATTTTTATGTTTGTTTATTAGTCATATGCGTAGAATTTCTCCTTATTTTCGGTTCAGTGTTTTAGTGTTCACTGTTTTTAGAATAGTGTAATTTTAATTTTGCTAACAATTTGAATGTAGGCCCCTCTTGATCTTGAGGCCCTAGGCTGAAGCCTAGTTAGCCTATAGGAAAATCCGGCCCTGGTTGAGGCAAATCATTTAGAGTGATTGGGTGCAACTCACTTGTTTTATACTGAAGTAAATCTATTTTTTAAGTTGTTCTTCTTTTTTGGCAGTTGGAAAACCATCACACTGGAAAGTTCAACCGAAAGAATATACAAACGGCCCGTCAAACACAGCACATGAACAACCTCCATCCATCCATCCATCCATTTTCCAACCCGCTGAATCCGAACACAGGGTCACGGGGGTCTGCTGGAGCCAATCCCAGCCAACACAGGGCACAAGGCAGGGAACCAATCCCGGGCAGGGTGCCAACCCACCGCAGGACACACACAAACACACCCACCCTAAAATATTAATTTAACTGAAATAGGATTTTTACGTTTATTCCCTCCACCATAACTTACTTTGGTACAAACAATTTTTTTTTACTTTGATTGAGATCTGAAACCAAATAGTTCAAGCTACAACACTAAATGACTAATGTTAAGTTGCTTCAAAAAGAAAATTTACGTTGAATGAACAACATCAATGTTATAATTTTTTCAGTGATATAGGGTGTTGTACCGTGTTAGGTAAATCTTTAAGTGAAGCATCTTAAATGTAAAAAAATTAATAGACCTCTTCAGGCTAAGATTCATTTAACAAGAGAGAAGAACAATGTATGGTCAAGATCTTTACTGTCCAACAAAGTCTTTTGAAGTTTCCGATGAGTTTTTCCATAGGGTGTTGTACCGTGTTAGCCATTATGAATGTAGAGAAAAGCCAAGCTAAATGACACCTTTTATTGGCTAACTAAAAAGATTACAATATGCCAGCTTTCGAGGTAACTCAGGCCCCTTCTTCAGACAAGATGTAATACAGAAACTGGAGTTCCCTGTGTTTATATACACACTCTAGGACAAGAAACAACATTGTCAAATCTTTAAATGAGAAATTTTAAATGTAAAAAATTAATAGATTCATTCAGGCCAGGGCAGAGTGGTGGCTCTGAGGCTAGGGATCTGCACTGGCAATCGGAAGGTTGCCAGTTCGAATCCTGTAAATGCCAATAGGGACTCTGCTCTGTTAGACCCTTAACCTGCAATTGCTGAGCGCTTTGAGTAGTGAGAAAAAGCGCTATATAAATGCAAAGAATTATTATAATTATAGGGTTAATTTAACAAGAGAGAGAAGAACAATGTCTGATTAAGATCTTTGGATAAGATAACTGTCCAACAAGTCTTTGGAAGTTGAGTTTTTCCATACAATGTGAATCTGTATGGGCGGCACGGTGGCGCAGTGGTAGCGCTGCTGCCTCGCAGTTAGAAGACCTGAGGTTCGCTTCCCGGGTCCACCCTGCGTGGAGTTTGCATGTTCTCCCCGTGTCTGCGTGGGTTTCCTCCCACAGTCCAAAGACATGCAGGTTAGGTGGATTGGTGATTCTAAATTGTCCCTAGTGTGTGCTTGGTGTGTGGGTGTGTTTGTGTGTGTCTTGCGGTGGGTTGGCACCCTGCCCAGGATTGGTTCCCTGCCTTGTGCCCTGTGTTGGCTGGGATTGGCTCCAGCAGACCCCCGTGACCCTGTGTTTGGATTCAGCGGGTTGGAAAATGGATGGATGGATGGATGAATCTGTAGTCGGGTTGTCTGTCAGTCTGAGAGATGTAAACAATCCTCATCCATCCATTATCCAACCCGCTGAATCCGAACACAGGGTCACGGGGGTCTGCTGGAGCCAATCCCAGCCAACACAGGGCACAAGGCAGGAACCAATCCTGGGCAGGGTGCCAACCCACCGCGGAAACAATCCTCATATCTGGCCAACCCATGTTGTAAAGTATTAAATTCTAGCATGAGTTTAACTTCCCATTCTTTTCTCTCTTGCTGTGTACTGAAGTTGCCCATAAGCCCTGTGACTTTAAAGTCCTTCTCACAGTGTCCATGCCTGTTGAAGTGGGCCACAACAGGAACAGCTGTGTCGCCACGTTTAATGTGGATCCTGTGTAAATTCATTCTCTGGCGGAGTGTTTGTCCAGTTTCTCCGACATAGAGTGCAGTGTCAGGACATTTCATGCAGAGAATTAGGTAGATGATCCACATACAAATGTGGATCTGTAGTCAGGTTGTCTGTGTCAGTCTGAGAGATACAAACAATCCCGTCTCTATTTACGCCATGTTGGAATGTGTTACATTTCAGCCTGAGTTTGACTTCTCATTCTGTTCTCTCTTGCTGTGTTCTGAAGTTGCCCATAAGCACTGGGACTTTAAAGTCCCTCTCACGAGCAGCTCAGGCCCGTTCTTCAGGCAAGTTGTTGAAGTTGTCGTAGTACCTGAGCTGCTTGCATATTGTAATCTGCTCAGTTACCCAATAAAGGGGGTCATTTTGCTTGACTTTTCATTACATTCATAACGGCTAACGTGGTACAACACCCTAGTATTACAGACTCATATTCATTGGAATGATTTGGAGTTACAGTTCTTCATTTCATCTTGACAGACTGCTTATACATTTAACAGATTCAGGTGACTTTTTTCCCTCTTGCGTTTAGTGTTAAAATATTATATTTCAGATAATTCATTATTATAGATGGTGCCTATATACCAGGGAGCATTGTGCCGAAAGTGGGCACCATCTCTGATTGGGACACATCAGGCCGTCGCTGGGCAGTTATCTTTATTATACAGTGCTCTGAAAACGTGCGGTTTTGAAACATGGGCACCAGCTTTCAACTTTTAAACCTGCGGTAAGGGTCAATGTGGATAAGGCTTTGAACTTTACACCCTGAGATTGTGGCTTCAAGTCCCGTTATTGGCGCAGAGTGACCCTGAGTAAGTCACTTCACCTGCCTGATGGACTCCACGAATGCAATGTAAGGAATTGCGTATCTCAAGTGTTGTAAGTCGCTATGGATGGAGATAGATAGAGACATAAACCTAAAAATAAAAAAGAGCCAACTACAGTTCGTTCTGAAGGATTGACACTTTTTATCAACTAAATGGAAAAAAGTTACATGGCAGGAAGAAGCGTTTATTTATTATTTTTGTTTATGAAAGACGGCCGTTTTATTTCAAATTTATATGAGAATTAAAAAAAAAAGAGCGACGTGAAGATTTTCATTGTTATTTCGTTTTTTATTCCATGACATAAGTGTATTTATTATATATTTTGTCAGTTCACTCCATACCACGCGAAAGTTTTCCGAAAAGACCAGTCTCTGTCTCTTGATAGCTTCTTTAATTTGTCACCAAATTAATCTTATATGCGTTTTTACGCGCCTTGTTGTTGGTGCTTGCTATTTTTGACGCCGTTAAATGAAGATTAAACTTTGAAAAATCAAAGAATGTTCTTCACAACTGGACGGGCTTTTCTTTAAAAGTTCAGGTAAAAAAAAAATTGAAATACATCATCGGAACTAAAAAGAACGAAAGCAAAATAACCGATCTAATTGTGCAGTGCACTTCAAAACGAATCATTATAACAAAAACAAGCGTTTACTGAGATAACAAAGTGCACTCTTCAAAAATATTCTATAAATTAATTATAATTTACTGTATCGTGTAATGCTTTTCACCTAACTGTCTAACTATCTACGGTGCCTTTCCTTTCTATGTATCTGTCTGTCCGCTCTCGTTGAGTTTTGCCTTCTCTGTTACTACTTTGCATATTTTTGTTATCTTTTCACTTGTCGATCGTCTTTCACTTTGTCTTTTTTTTTGCAGTGTCACGTATATCTTTACTTCTTTAGCGCTCTGCGCTTTGAATATGTAATGTAACGGAAGTGCCATCGTAGAGATATAAACGTCTTTAAAAATCTCTTCTGTTTTTAAACCTTAAGTTTCCACAGTCGCGTAATCGACCGTCGAGAATAAAAGTGGATCAACACACCGCTTGTATATGTAAGCCTTAATGCCGAATCACTTCGCACGAGGTTTGAAAGAAAATCAAATATAATTTATCACACGCAAATATACACGCAGTACAATATACTGTAGAGTGCAAAGGCTTAGTTGCCTGTGCACTAGAAAGACGAATATAAAGAAGACATCACGCAACGTCTTGATTTTCTTTCTTTCTTTTTTTAAATTTTCATTAGCAGTTAAAGGAATAATGTTATCAGGCGGATTTATTTATTGAATACTTCCAAATGCAAACACTGAACAAATACATAAATAAACAAATAAATAAATACAATTAAAAATAAAATAATACAATTTTGTGAATCTGAAGTTTCAACTTATTTCGGCTCTTAATTTTTTATTTCTCTTAGTTGCCAGTCGCCGCAGATCAAGAGGAATGGTGTAGTTGTCCTTTTACGACGTCTTCAGTCATCCATTATCTCATCCGGCCCTGCCTGTTTACTAAAACGAGAGAACATTTAGTGGGCCAATTTATGGTCACCGCTTACCGCTGAATTGTGAGGAAGAGCATAAAAAGTCAAACACATTAAACTTTTATAACACCAACTGTTATAGCGTCCCATGATACCGACTTGCGCGGTCTATTCAGATACTGACGAGAGAGACGGAGAGATGAGAAAGGCGCCACATTGGAGAGAAAGAGAGAAGGCGCTGCATGTATATTTATATATGAACGACAAGATAGATAGATAGATAGATAGATAGATAAGAAAGGCACTATATAATAGATAGATAGATAGATAGATAGATGAGAAAGGCACTATATAATAGATAGATAGATAGATAGATAGATAGATAAGAAAGGCACTATATAATAGATAGATAGATAGATAGATAGATAGATAGATAGATGAGAAAGGCACTATATAATAGATAGATAGATAGATAGATAGATAGATAGATAAGAAAGGCACTATAAAATAGATAGATAGATAGATGAGAAAGGCACTATATAATAGATAGATAGATAGATAGATAAGAAAGGCACTATATAATAGATAGATAGATAGATAGATAGATAGATAGATAGATAGATAAGAAAGGCACTATATAATAGATAGATAGATAGATAGATAGATAGATAGATAGATAGATGAGGAAGGCACTATATAATAGATAGATAGATGAGAAAGGCACTATATAATAGATAGATAGATAGATAGATAAGAAAGGCACTATATAATAGATAGATAGATAGATAGATAGATAGATAAGAAAGGCACTATATAATAGATAGATAGATAGATAGATAGATAGATAGATAGATAGATAGATGAGAAAGGCACTATATAATAGATAGATAGATAGATAGATAGATAGATAGATAGATAAGAAAGGCACTATATAATAGATAGATAGATAGATAGATAGATAGATAGATAGATAGATAGATAGATAGATAAGAAAGGCACTATATAATAGATAGATAGATAGATGGATAAGAAAGGCACTATATAATAGTTATATAGATAGATGGATGAGAAAGGCACTATATAATAGATAGATAGATAGATAGATAGATAGATAGATAGATAGATATGGCACTATCTATCTATCTATCTATCTATCTATCTATCTATCTATCTATCTATCTATCTATCTATCTATTTAATAGATAGATAATACATTTTTTATATAGCTCCTTCCCCAGGCTCAAGGCGCTTGATATTTTAGATGAGATATTTTATTTAAAAAATGCATTTATAAAACAAAAGAACAGTAACGCCAGGCATTAAATCAAATATAAGAAACAGACATTAAAAATCTTTACAGGAAAAAAAAAACATTACAAAAACAAAGGAAAACCGCCATCAATCAAATCAATAGATTTCTGATGAAAAGCCCCTTCTCCTGGTCCATAGCTAATTCCCCAAACCCCCGCCCCACCTTATCCACAGAATCCCGTTTGCATTGACTCATCGGGAAGGGGACGCTGGCTCACGCATGTTGCTGCCGCGCCTTACTGTTAACAACACTAAGCACCTTGCGCATGGGAAAGGCGCTATATAAATGCAATTCATTATTATTATTATTATTATTATTTATTTAAGTATCAATAAGTTCAAAATATGCAAATTCTATTTTAAATTCGCTTTTAACTAACACTTTAAACATCGGTGAAACACCAGTAGTCAAAGCATTCTAATCTTATTTCGCCTTATTTTTAAAATAGCTATTATAGCGTGAAAAAAAATTCAATTAAACAAGGTATTCTTGATTTTTCGAGATCTGCTATACTTCTAAAATATGTGTAAATGTCAATTTCAAACATTTTAAAAAGAGGGTGTACAAAGTCAAATAGAGGTGTCAACCTACGACAATAGACACAAAGAGCAGAAAGAGCAAGAGCTGATCTCAACAGGTCTCATAAAATGAAGATAATAAAGAATTTGTGACGATGGCGCCATATAGTGTCCATTTCAAATCCCCAACTCTTTTCTCTTTTGGCGGATAAATTTACACACAGAGACACACACGTATGAACGACACCAGATGGAGCGTTTTTTCTATCCTTCGATACCGTGTCTTTGTGTTATTTTATGCCTTTCCTATCCATCTCTCCGTCAGATACAGTCTTCCACATCTGTTATGCAGTGCCTATTCATATCGAATAAGTAATACAAATTTTCATGCTTTCAACCGTTAATGCAATTTAGAAGTTTCATTTTTTACATGGCTCCTTTATCCAAGGCGGTTGAGATACAACTGTCTCCACTTGTTTTGCTTTTCTAGTTAGATCGGGGGTTCTCAAAGTCGGGGGTCCACTGTGGCTTCAAGTTTTTGTTCCAGCCAGATTCATAATCAGTGACAACAACTGATCCCACTGACCTCATTTAATTAGCTGCTATTTGTTTTTCTTCTTTTCTTATTCTACATTTAGAAAAGCAGACCAGCGTGATTTTTACATTTATAAGACATTTAAAAAATATTCCTATTTTGGTATAGATTTTAATGCTCAACTCTCATTGGTCGATTTCATTAAATTTTACCCTTTCTCTGTGCAGTTTGCTCCCTTCATTGTATCTTAATAAGAACAATTAAAAACGAGCAGACTACACAGAATCATGAAAGGTTGTAATATAGCGTTGGAGCCAGTAATTATTAAATAATGGATTAAACAATTAGAACACCTGGAAAATGGAAATCAAGATGAAAATATTGTTAAATAAAAAAAAAAACATTTCCATATAATTGCTTAGTATATATATATAAATATATACCAAAATTAGTTTTATACTTTTTATTGTTCCCAAAACTCAGAATCTGGGAAATAACGGTTCACTGAATAAGCCCAGGAGTCCAATTAAAAAACTGAAGCTGGTTAGAATAAAAACTTGCATTCACAGGAGGTTCCCGGGACCGGATTTGAGAACCCCTGAATTAGAGTACAGGCAGGTGAATTGCTTCACTTAAAGTCTCCCATTTATCAGTACAGCGATCTAAACCTCCAACTTGAGGGTGTGAAGTCCAAAGTCTTAACCATGTGGGGTCTGCTTAAACCTTTTTGGTACTTTCTGAAACTGACACTGAACGCCATTTCACCACGTATACGTCATCGTAGGGGTTCTTATTCATATTAAAAGTGTATTTGAGCTTTTGAAGACGTCAGTAATAATTCGATTATCCGTTTCCTGATTTTTTCCCCCCAAATTTTCTTAACGTCGTTTTGCTGGTAGTCAAATTACCTTTGTGGGTAACGGGAGTCTCCTCCATGCCAATAAATGGCTGCCTCCTCGCCTTATGCCTGCTTATTCTTTATTCTTCGATTCTTTTAACAGATCCATGCTATGTCTTGCTTCCAGAATAACGGATTTGAGTGTACGACAGTAACAGAGATAATTACAATAAAGGATTTCATTAAAACATCTGCTGAGCACAGTTTTGCAGTAATACAAATATTGGTGAAAAACGTTTACGCTGTTCCAGTGCAGGAGTTCCACTTGTAGTATGACAAGTAAATGTTAGTTTTGGATTCACGCGGAAACCATGAGGTTTCATCACTGCAAGTGTTCTTGTCCCATCACGCAATGTTTAAGGACAGAGGTGTAGTTTATGTCGGACACGTTCTCGGTACATTAAAGTGCCTTTTTTTTTACCTTCAGCATTTAAAAACACGTTTTCATTGAGACACTGCGTATTCTTATAAAATCCCGGGACTCCTGTAAAGCCTCACTCCCGGCACTTTCTAGCACCGACCCGCCGCTTCCAAATGGCTCGTTCACCGGGGAGCAGCACACTTGAAGGCGGTTAACGCGAATGCGCTCCGCACTTGATCGGCAAGTCTGGGGGACTCCTCGTTTGATCAGAGACAGTGCAAGGAGGTGCGTCTCGATGCGTGGATTGTTACCTTTCGTGTAATTTTATTTTGAGTTGAGCGGCAGGTCCGATTTTCTTTTTTCAAACGGCCAACGCAAGTCTGACTTTGATCCAATCAGAGACGTCAGAATGGATGAAGTCGTGAAGATCTGAATTATTTTGTTTTAAAATTAGTCCAAAAAATTATAAGCATCACAATTCTTACTTGGGTGAAATTAAAAATTTGAATGTTAAAAAAGTATATACTTTTTTTTAAAAAAGAGGAGAATCGTGCATTAATGACAAAAAAGAAAAAATTCAAGATGAAAGCAGCCGGGTATAAAATCTAAATTGATTTATAGAGAATTTTTCATTTTTGTTATATAATGGTGCCATTCATTGCGCCTGACTTCGGGAGCCAAAATGAAGCAAACAGCTCTGTTGTTTCGATGTTATTTAGCGTATCATGTATTTAATTACACCCTTTGTTTTTCCAAACATTTTACCTTAAGAAAAATAGGATTTGATTTTATTTCCATAGTTTTATTATCAAATGGGGACAAGAATAAGGAAAAACAAAACTCAATTTTATTCCAATGGTAATGATCACTCCAGAATTTTATATTCCCCCGCGTATACGAAAACTGAACGTTTAAATCCGTTTCATCTGAATGACGGAAAGGGCGAGTGAAGGAAAAGCACACACCTTGTTGTAAAGTTCCATCGTCCGTAAATTTCACATTAGCTGAAAATGGCCGACAAAATCGTTTCCTTATTGTCCTTGCAGCTTCGAGGTTTCATATCTAAGCGCTTCGGAGAATGTCATTGCAGACACAATTTTTAAATTCGTCAGATTCGAGGTCTTCAGTCAACGACACTCTACACAGACCATAAAGATCAGCCTGATCGATTACTCCCCATGCATATTAAATTAAAATCATTAACAAAAGAAATGCATTGTGCCTTCAGTGCACGGCCTGCGTTTGATGACGAGTCTGTTTGAATTAGAAAAGCTTCGGGTTCAAATTCAGCTTCCAACCTGGGAGTCATGCGTCTGGCCTCCTCTCTTATCGATTTAAATGTTGTCTCTTACGTTAGGCAGATCTAGGATCTGATTCATTCACAGACATCTTTATTGAATGTGCGAGGAGCTTGAAGTCTTTATTAGCCAACGCACGCTGGGGATTTGTTTTGCCCGAAATGTCCTTCTTGTGAGGCTTGGGGTTGTGCTCGTCTTTTCTGTTTATATCCCACTCTGCCCAGGTCTTTAAATGTTTTATAAACAGTGTTCTACTATATCGCCCCATGAAAAATATTTATACAAACATTTATACAATTATTTATGCAAACAGTATCCGCCATGCTTAAATAATAATAATAATAATAATAATAATAATAATAATAATAATAATAATAATAACGGAGCCACTCTCGGAGACCAGCTTTGAGTCGCAGCTCAGTCGCCGTCTGTGTGCAGTTTAGAAGCGCGAGGTCTTCTGCGCGTTTGTTTCTGCAGTTGGCAGTTGGAATGGCGACGGAGCATCGGCCCAGTGCGCGCGCCTGTGCGTGTGCGCGAGTATGAGAGTGCGCGTCCCCTGGTTTGCTTTAACGTTGAAACTGAATTAAGATGATTTATGTAATGGATGAACGGACGAAGATAAAGGTTATAATATTTACTGTAGTATAGAGCTATTCAGTGAGTGCAGGTTTACTAAGTCCAGTAACAAATAATAAATCCATCCATTATCCAACCCGCTATAGCCTCACGGGGGTCTGCTGGAGCCAATCCCAGCCAACACAGGGTGCAAGGCAGGAAACAAACCCCGGGCAGGGTGCCAGCCCACCGCATTGGCGCGCACACACACACCCACCAAGCACACACTAGGGGCAATTTAGAATCGGCAATGCACCTAACCTGCATGTCTTTGGACTGTGGGAGGAAGCCCACAGAGACACGGGGAGAACATGCAAACTCCACGCAAGGAGGACCCGGGAAGCGAACCCGGATCTCCTAACTGCAAGGCAGCCGCGCTACCCACTGCTCCACAAATACTAAATAAATAGCTAAATACTAAAATGAATGTCTAGTGCTAAAGTATAAGTAGAAAAACTTTGTTATTTTAAAATGTTGTTGAATTGTGGCTGTTAATTTGACTGCAATTATGTACTAATTTTTAATAAAGGTCTATTTAAAATTAAAAATGAACAAATACTATTTAGTACTGCTAAAACGAATAATAAAGATAACAGTACTGCTACCGGTATTACTATTTTAGCATATTAAAGTTTGTTGACCCAAAGGAAAATTGCAGAAATGCTGTTAATAATAATATTAGCGACAAAAAAGCGGCAAAAAATACTACTGCTATAGTATAATGCAGTCACCTCCTGGACAACTGCAACTTTTATTAATAGTAACAATAAACGAATAACATCTCTTGCTACTCTATTATAAAAAACGCTTTAAACACAACTAAAACTACTACTATTATTATTATTATTATTATTGATAAATACCAAAGGGTATACATTGCTGCTTGAATTTGGGCACTAACTAAATTTCTGCACAAAACAAAGTTTACAGTGTCGCACTTCAAAAATAGGAAATCAGCTACCTTTGCAGGAGATATGCGGGTTCAGCTGTGTAAAGTTATAGGTGCGGTTATGATGAAGTTTATTATGCCAGAGGGAATTTGCAGCAGGAGAAGGCACTGTTACACAGATAATAGAAAAACAAGCCAAGACACAAGTGACAGCCAGTGCTATTGTATATGCACACATTCAAGATTTGTACAAAGAAGAAAGTGAACTTTTATCAGTACATAATAATAATAATAGCATTGCAGTTGTTCAGCTCCAGGTGACTGGTTCTGAGTCGCAGCTCAGACGCCATCTGTGTGCAGTTTAGAAGCGCGGCGCGGGTTTATCTGCAGTTGCCGCTTTGATTGGCTGCTGTGCGTCGGCCCAGTGCGCGTGCGCGCGTGTACGTGCGTATGAGAGTTGCGCTTCCCCTAAGGTGGACTGGTTTACTCTAACGCTGAACTTGAAATAAACTAATGGACGAATATGACGATAATAATAGTCAACTTATTTTTTTTTTACAGCGCTCTTCAGTGAGCACATGGCTTTATAAATACAATAACAAATAGGCCTACTATTGCTAAAATTAATAATGATGGGGATAGGACAAAATACATACTGTTACTATTATTACTACTTGCGCAAACTATAGTTTGTTGGGCAAAAGGAAAAGTTCAGAAATACATTTAAAAATAAGATTATTAAGAATACAATGACAAGAGCGAATAAATACGCGTTTAGCATAAGAATAACCAACGTCGGTTCCTGGGTCTGGGTGTTTGGTTCAGGTTTTTCTTCCAGACCTGTTGCTTAATTAGAAAACAATCCTCGTCAATAACTGACTTTATTTGATATCACGACTTGTTAGCGCTTTACCTCTGCAATGTCAAGTCTTTCTTAAATCGTAGACTTTTTACCCTTTCTAATGATATCATCCACATGACCCGAAGCCTAAAACGGATGCATAATACTCAGTTCTTCACTTTCTCTACAGTTTTCATCTGAGTATTTTATTAGACCAAAAAGTAAACGATGAATACCACAGGTGTAAATGGAGACAAGCTAGATAGAGAACTGCTGGTTCCTTTGTCATTTGCATCTTATTACTTCAGAACAATTAAAAACTGTTTTAGGACTAAATAAGCAATTAATGGTTCAAAATCTTAACAAATGAGACAACTAAATTGAAGCCGAAAAATGTCACTTGAGCCATAAGTGAACATCAACATACATGACTTCTCATGAAGCCATTGGGTTAGTACAAAAACCTGCAGGCACTGCCGCCCTCCTGGACCTCTGACATTGCTTACCCCTGATTTAAAGGGTCTGGGTCCTAAATAGCAAATCAATTAAATTAAGTTAATTAGCAGCAAATGGTCACTAATTAAGAAAAAAGTTGGAATGAAAACTAGCAACTGTGGCCCTCCAGGGTCAAAGCTTCGTAAGCTTTATACAGGTGCATCTCAATAAATTAGAATATCATAAAAGTGAATTTATTTCAGTAATTCAATTCAAAAAGTGAAACTCATATATTATATACAGTCATATGAAAGAGTTTGAGAGCTCCTCTTAATTCTTTGGATTTTTGTTTCTCATTGGCTGAGCTTTCAAAGTAGCAACTTCCATTTAATATCTGACCTGCCTTATGGAAACAGTAGGATTTCAGCAGTGACATTTAGTTTACTGGATCAACAGAAAATATGCAATATGCATCATAACAAAATTAGACAGGTGCATAAATGTGGGCACCCCAACAGAGTGTGGGGAACAGCCCGGACACAGACAGGTAGACACCATAGTTTCACCCAACACACATTTATTTACAATATGTACAATATAGTAGTGCACACAACCCAGTACCGCAGCACCAATCACCCCTTAAGTCCTGGCCACAACACAATGCCTTAATAGTCTCTGGTCCACCTCCAGTCCTCTCTACCAAGCTTCGTCCTTCTTCCTCCCGACTCTTCCAATGGTTCCGCTGACGGATGCAGATGATATAGAGTTGTGTTATGAAAACTGTTGTATGCATAACTGCAATCTTTTTCTGCACTTTCTACAGTATACGGGGCCAGAAACCCCAAACCTTTATGTGCGTTTTGTGCTTCTTTTACAATGGCGTAGTCGGCAGGATAGAAGAAGTGTCTGAAAATGTCTGAAGGACAGGACCTGAATGAAGTTCTGACCGGGATGGCCTCCCAGATCCAGAACCTACAAATAGCGCATGTCGCGACAACACGGAAGCTCCAGCGGAGAAACCGGAAGTCCACCGGGTGTCTCCAATTCTCTTCCCACCAGCACTTCCCAGTGTGGCGGAAGTACTGAGGTCCAACACTCTCAAGGCATTGGGGCGCCCCCGACGGTGACCACGTGCCCCTACAGGGATGAGCTTCCAGGCTCTGTACCCGAGGTCCCCACAGCAACCAGGGAGGATGCCCCCTCGTGTTCCGGAGGATCCACAAGCCCTCCTCCGGTCCTCCTGGGCGTCCCGGCCGGGCATGAACGCCCGTCGGGCACCACAAGAGATATGACATCAATACTTAGTTGAGCCTCCTTTTGTAAATCTAACAGCCTCTAGACACTGTCCTCCTATAGCCTTTGATGAGTGCCTTATTCTGGATGCAGGTATTTCTGACCATTCTTCCATACAAAATCTCTCCAGTTCAGTTCAATTTGGTGGACAGCCTGCTTCAAATCATCCCATAGATTTCCGATGATATTCAAGTCAGGGGACTGTGACGGCCATTCCAGAACATTGTACTTCTCCCTCTGCATGAATGCCTTTGCAGATCACATAGTGAGAACATTGAGGAGGTTGTTGACTGCACTACTGACTACATCAACTTCTGTATGGACATTGTAGTTCCAGTAAGAACTGTACGCTGCTATGCTAACAACAAGCCATGGATTACAAGTGACATCAAGGGCCTTTTGAACCAGAAGAAAAGGGCTTTTAAAGGCGGTGATCAGCATGAGCTCAAGCGCGTGCAGAAGGAACTCCGAGTCCAGCTCACGGTGGCGAAGGAGCAGTACAGGAGAAAGCTGGAGCAGAAGTTGCAGAATAACAGCATGAAGGAAATGTGGGATGGGATGAAGATCATCACTGGCTGCAGCTCGAAGTGGGGTGCCACCATTGAGAGAGACGTGAAGAGAGCAAACCAAATGAACAACTTCTTTAACACGTTTGACCACCCTAACCCACTCTCACCTTGGAGTACTACACCCTCCACCCATCATCCTGCTGATACCATCTTAGGAGAGACATCCCCACCCACAATTACAGCAGCGCAGATGAGCAGAGAGCTGAGGAGACTTTGTGACAGCAAAACAGCAGGTCCAGATTGAGTATCACCACGACTGCTGAAGGCCTGTACGCTGGAGCTGGGAAGTCCACTACAATGCATCTTCAACCAGAGCCTAGAACAGGGGAGAGTCCCGAGGCTTTGGAAAACATCTTGTATCACCCCAGTCCCAAAGGTATAACGTCCTAGTGAGCTGAATGACTTCTGGCCTGTCGCTCTGACGTCACATGTCATGAAGACCATGGAGCGGCTCCTGCTTCACCACCTGAGGCCACAGGTCCGCCACGCCCTCGACCCTCTGCAGTTCGTGTACCAGGAGAAAGTGGGAGCGGAGGATGCTATCATCTACATGCTACACCGATCACTCTCCCACTTGGACAGAGGGAGTGGTGCTGTAAGAATTATGTTTCTACACTTCTCTAGCACCTTCAACACCATCCAACCTCTGCTCCTTAGGGCCAAACTGACAGAGATGGGAGTAGATTCATACCTGGTGTGCATGGATCGTGGACTATCTTACAGACAGACCTCAATATGTGCGTCTCGGGAACTGCAGGTCTGACATTGTGGTCAGCAACACAGGAGCACCGCAGGTGACTGTACTTTCTCCGGTCCTGTTCAGCATATATACATCAGACTTCCAATACAACTCGGAGTCCTAACATGTGCAAAAGTTCACTGACGACACTGCTATCGTGGGCTGCATCAGGAGTGGGCAGGAGGAGGAGTATAGGAACCTCATCAAGGACTTTGTTGAATGGTGCGACTCAAACCACCTACACCTGAACACCAGCAAAACCAAGGAGCTGGTGGTGGATTTTAGGAGGACCAGGCCCCTCACGGACCCCGTGATCATCAGAGGTGACTGTGTGCAGAGGGTACAGACCTATAAATACCTGGGAGTGCAGCTGGATGATAAATTAGACTGGACTGCCAATACTGATTCTCTGTGCAATAGAGGACAGAGTCGACTATACTTCCTCAGAAGGCTGGCGTCCTTCAACGTCTGCAATGAGATACTGCAGATGTTCTATGAGACGCTTGTGGCGAGCGCCCTCTTCTACGCAGTGGTGTGCTGGGGAGGCAGCATAAAGAAGAGGGACGCCTCATGCCTGGACAAACTGGTGAGGAAGGCAGGCTCTATTGTAGGCATGGAGCTGGACAGTTTGGCATCCGTGGCAGAGTGACGGGCGCTGAGCAGACTCCTGTCAATCATGGAGAATCCACTGAACAGGATCATCTCCAGACAGAGTAGCAGCTTCAGCCACAGACTGCTGTCACCATCCTGCTCCACTGACAGACTGAGGAGATCGATCCTCCACCACACTATGTGACTCCTCAATTCCACCCTTAAACGTTAACATTATTCAAAGTTATTGTCTGTTTTTACCTACATTTTTATTACTCTTTAATTTAATATTGTTTTTTTTGTATCAGTATGCTGCTGCTGGAGTATGTGAATTTTCCCTTGGGATTAATAAAGTATCTATCTATTTTGAACTGTGTTTTGGGTCATTATATTGTTGGAATATCCAACACCTGCGTAACTTCAACTTTGTGACTGATTCTTGAACATTATCCTGAAGAATTTGTTGATATTGGGTTGAATTCATACGACCCTCGACTTTAACAAAGGCCCCAGTCCCTGAACTAGCCACACAGCCCCACAGGATGATGGAACCTCCACCAAATCTGACAGTAGGTAGCAGGTGTTTTTCTTGGAATGCTGTGTTCTTCTTCCGCCATGCAAAGCGCTTTTTGTTCTGACTAAATAACTCCATTTGTGTCTCATCAGTCCAAAGCACTTTGTTTCAGAATCAATCTGGCTTGTCTAAATGAGCATTGGCATACAACAAGCGACTCTGTTTGTAGTGTGAGTGCAGAAAGGGCTTCTTTCTCATCACCCTGCCATACAGATGTTCTCTGTGTAAATTGTGCTGAATTGTAGAACGATGTCCAGATACACCATCTGCAGCAAAATGTTCTTGCAGGTCTTTGGAGGTGATCTGTGGGTTGTCTGTCACCATTCTCACAATCCTGCTCATATGCCGCTCCTGTATTTTTCTTGGCCTGCCAGACCTGCTGGGTTTAACAGCAACTGTGCCTGTGGCCTTCCATTTCCTGATTCCATTCCTTACAGTTACAGAAACTGACAGTTTAAACCTCTGAGATGGCTTTTTGTAGCCTTCCCCTAAACCAGGAGACTCAACAATCTTTGTTTTCAGATCTTTTGAGAGTTGCTTTGAGGATCCCATGCTGTCACTCTTCAGAGGAGAGTCAAAGGGATGGAAGCACAACTTGTAATTGACCACCACCTTAAATACCTTTATGCAAGCACTTTGAGCTACTTTTTGTATGAAAATGTGCTATATAAATAAATGTTGTTGTTGTTTATATCTCATGATTGTACACAGTTGTCTATGAAATTTAAGGCGTAACGAGCTAATTAAACCAATTTGGTGTTGCAAGTAATCAGCATTGAGCAGTGACAGGCATTCAAATCAGCACAATGACAAGGGTGCCCCTATTTTTGCACAGCCAGTTTTTCACATTTGATTTAATTTCATACAACTAAATACTGCGTCACTAGAAATCTTTGTTTGGAAAACACCCCAATACTCAGATGTCCCTAGGAAATGAAAGACATACACCACTGTTATCTTTGTTGTTGAAAGGAGAGTCAATTATTTTGCAGGCTGAGAGGGGGTCCCAAACTTTTTCGTATGATTGTAGATTCATCACACACAGAGTGATATATTTCAAGGGCTTAGGGCCAAATCCTTAGGCCAATAGGTCATCATGCTGCAGAATGGCCTCCGATTCAAAACCAATCCCAGACCAATGGATGGACACACTGCCTTTTTCACACCTGCCATCAAATAGTGGACACCATTTGTTTAGATCAGGGGTCCTCAATCACGGTCCCGGAGGGCCGCAGTGGCTGCATGCTTTTGTTCCAACCCAATTGCTTAATAAGAACCACTTATTGCTCAAGTAACAGTTCTGCTTCACTTTAGTTGTCTCGCTTGTTACGATTTTGAACCCTTATTGCTTATTTTAGTCTTAAAACAGCTGTATTCTTGGGTTTTAATTGTTCCTTATTAGCAATAACATGCAAATGACAAAAGAGATTAGCATTTCTCCATTTAGCTTGTTACCATTTACACCTGTGTGTATTATCATGCACTATTGGGTTTAATGAAATACTTGGTAGGAAAGTAAAGAGAAAAAAAAGTCATCGACTGAGAATTACTCCTCCATTTTAGCCTTCAAATCACTTGGATGATATCCTTAGAAAGGAGAAGAAAATCCAGGATAGGAGAATGAGCTGACATAGTGGATTTAAAGCACTAAAAAGCCAATCAAATTAAATTATTGGCAAGAATTGCTTTCTTATTAAGGCTAAATTAGATCATCAAGGCTAAAACACAGTTTTCCTCCCTTATGCCATCAGGCTTGTAAAGAAAACCCATCCACTGCCCCTCTGTGCAGCACTGCAGGCTCACTCGTGGCTGGTGGATGGAGACCATATACCTGTAGGGCTTACATTGAGTCATTTATTTATTTACATTGTCACAAAAATGACCAAGAGACATCAAAAAGGTTGGGGGGAGTCACCCATATAATACGCCTTGGCTGCAAAATGGGAACATTTTTTGAGATACGTTCACAGGTTAGAATCCAGAACAGAACTGATGGTATGGAGGCAAAATGGCGGCTTTAAAGGCCAGTACAGGAAGTGACATCATTGGGAAACGAAACCAGAGGTGACGTCATCAGTAGCACCGGACCCCGGAAGTGACGTCTTCGGGACCAAAAGTGACGTCTTCAATGGTGCCGGTACCGGAAGTGATGTTATCAATGGCTGCAAAATGGGTAAATTGTTGAGATACATTCACAGGTTAGAGTCCAGAACAGAAGTGATGGTAATGAGGCAAGATGGCGGCTTTAAAGGCCAGTACAGGAAGTGACGTCATCGGGAAACAAAACCGGAAGTGACATCATCAATAGCGCCAAACCCTGGAAGTGACGTCTTCGGGACTGGAAGTGACATCGTCAATACCGCCGGACCCCTGGAAGTGACGTCTTCTGGACCGGAGGTGACATCATCAATAGCACCGGACCCGGAAGTGACATCTTCAATGGTGCTGGTACCGAAAGTCATGTTATCAATGGCTGCAAAATGGGTAAACTGTTTACAGGTTGGAGTCCAGAACAGAACTGATGGTATGGAGGCAAGATGGTGGCTTTAAAGGCCAATGCAGGATGTGATGTCATCGGGGAGTGGAACCAGAAGTGACGTTATCAATAGTGCCGGACCCTGGAAGTGACATCTTTGGGACCGGAAGTGATGTCTTCAATAGCGCCAGAACTTAGCGGGATTTCCCGTGGATGGTCTGTAGAGGATTGAGAGAGAGAGTTAGTGCAGCTCGCCACCCCCTGGTCTGGTGTGGTACTACTGTATTTCAGGCTCTCTACCTGCCTCCCAATCGCACGTGTGTGACAGCATGCGCACTCTTACTTCTGTTTGTTTTTGCTTTCATTTTCACCTGAGTGTTTTTTAGTTTATTGTTGCGTATTCTTTTCTGTTGTTGTGCATTCTTGTTTACTGCTGGAGGACGTGCAGAATAAAATTTTCATTGTACTGCGTAGATATGACAATAAAGTTGAAGTTAAATTAACAAGTTAAAAGAGTTTTTAAGTGCCAATACGTTGCATTGGCCCTCTTGAAAGGGGTTGTTACTCTTGTGTGCTTTAGGGACAGCTTAAAGGCTCTGGTAATGGTAGTACCCTGTGTGATGGATGGCTGGCGAGAGTTTCCGGCCCTCACCCCCAGGCCGCCAGGAGGAGCTCTCCCGACAGCATGGATGTGCCCTGAAGTCCAGCAGGGCCTCATGGACTTTGTAGTTTTCATACACAGCCCTGCTGGATACCTTGGGGACCTCCTCTCCCAGACACTTTGCCAACCTACCTCCCAGCTCAGCTCAGTGTCTGGGCTTTCCCAGAGTCCAGGTTGAAGAAAAGGACTTTTACCCTGACCCGGAAGTAATAAGGACTTGTGAACTGTTGGGCAGAAACACCTTCGGGTCAGGGGGAATTAAAGGACTCTGGGAAAGCCCAGACACTGAGCTGAGCTGGGAGGTAGGTTGGCAAAGTGTCTGGGAGAGGAGGATTGGCATTTGTAGTGTTTATTGATTATTATATGAGTAGTGTGGAGTGGAGGGTGCTTTGTGCACTGTATTATTATTTAATAAATAATAATTATACTTTTACCTGGTGTTTGGAGTGGTACCTGAGGGTTCAAGAGGTCGATACAAGCCTCTACTGCGACACTTGCCACTCCAGGAGTTGGCGCTGTGTATTAATGCCTTTTCACTTCCTCCCTCTGTAGACCAGAAGATTGATGGCTTTGCCAACACCGACGTCACTTCCTGTGTCCGTCTGCCTGGGAGAAGTTGTCAAAGCTGGAAGATCCCCCATTTTAGGGCAGTCACAACTGGATTCACATCTGTCATTACGTCAATGCGTGTTAAATTCAATTTCTTTGTTTTGTTTTAAAATCAATTATAAGGTGTTCAACATATACAGTAGTGCCCTAAACCCTTGTGCTGTGTAGAGAATCAGCCCGTCTCCAGACAGACACAGGGTGCACAGGTCCAAACCACACACGTTTATGGCTTTTCTTCCTCACAATGCACAAACTAGCAACAACAAGATCTGTCCTTATTCTTCCTTTTGCCGCCTCCACTCATCTTCAGAAAGCTCTGTCCTTTACCACCTGACTCCGGCTCCTTGACTGGAGTGAGGCGGCCCCTTTTATGTTTCACCCGGATCTGCTCTACGTGCACCTGGATGACTTTCCTGCAGCTCTGGTGTGGCGCAAGTGCTACAGTCGGGGGTCTTCCCAGACTGTCTTAAGACTGCGGTAGTTAAACCCCTACTTAAGAAAAATAATCTCGATCCCTCTGCTCTTGAAAATTATAGACCCATCTCTAACCTGCCTTTCTTAAGTAAAATTCTAGAGAAGGCAGTCATTATACAGTTAAATGAGCACCTCAATAAACATGCTAATCTTGATAAATTTCAGTCAGGTTTTAGAACAAATCACAGCACAGAAACTGCACTCGTTAAAGTAGTAAATGACTTGCGGGTAAATGCAGACAGAGGCCATTTATCTGTTCTCATCCTCTTAGATCTGAGTGCCGCATTTGACACCATTGATCATAATATTCTTAAGAATCGCCTTAGTCAATGGGTGGGCCTCTCTGGCAGTGTCTTAAATTGGTTTGAATCCTACCTGGCAGGGAGAAAATTCTTTGTTAGTTGTGGTAATTATAACTCAAAGACACATGATATTCTATATGGTGTTCCACAAGGCTCTATCCTGGGTCCGCTGCTCTTCTCAATCTACATGCTTCCATTAGGTCAGATTATCTCAGGGCACAACGTGAGCTACCACAGCTATGCTGATGACACACAGCTGTATGTATCAATAGCACCTGATGACCCTAAATCTCTTGATTCGCTAACACAATGTCTAACTTGTATCTCAGAATGGATGAATAGTAACTTTCTCAAATTAAATAAAGAAAAAACCAAAATCTTAGTGATTGGCAATAATGGATACAATGAGGCTATTAGAAATAAACTGGATGCATTAGGATTAAAAGTCAAATCGGAGGTAAAAAGCTTAGGGGTAACCGTTGATTGTAATCTGAATTTTAAATCACATATTAATCAGATCACTAGGACAGCATTTTTTCACCTAAGAAACATAGCAAAAGTTAGACCTCTTATATCATCGAAAGATGCAGAGAAATTAGTTCATGCGTTTGTCTTTAGTCGGCTAGATTACTGTAACGCACTCCTCTCAGGACTACCCAAAAAAGACATCAATCGTTTGCAACTAGTGCAGAATGCAGCTGCTAGAATCCTTACCAGGAAAAGAAAATCCGAACACATTTCTCCAGTTTTGATGTCACTACACTGGTTACCTGTGTCATTCAGAATTGACTTTAAAATTCTGCTTATGGTTTATAAAGCTTTAAATAATCTCTCCCCGGCTTATATATCGGAATGTCTGACGTATTATATTCCAAATCGTAACCTCAGATCCTCAACTGAGTGTCTCCTTAGAATTCCAAGAGCAAAACTTAAAAGAAGTGGTGAGGCGGCCTTCTGCTGTTATGCACCTAAAATCTGGAATAGCCTGGCAGTAGGAATTCGCCAGGCTAATACAGTGGAGCACTTTAAAAAACTACTGAAAACACATTACTGTAACATGGCCTTCTCATAATTTCACTGTAATTTAATCCTGATACTCTGTATATCCAATTCATTATAATAACTATTCATTCAAAAACTGTACTAACCCCTACTCTCTCTTCTGTTTCCTTTTCCGGTGTCCTGTTGGTGGTGGCGTGCGCCACCACCATCTACCCAAAGCACCATGATGTTCCAACAATGATGGATGGATTAAAAGCCAGAAGTCTGTATGACCATCGGCATCAAGTGACTCCGTGAAAAACCCGAACTACAAAGAGGACTATTTCATTTATGTTAGGTAGAACGCCCAGAGGGGACTGGGCGGTCTCGTGGCCTGGAACCCCTGCAGATTTTATTTTTTTCTCCAGCCTTCTGGAGTTTTTTTTTTGTTTTTTCTGTCCACCTTGGCCATCGGACCTTACTCCTTTCCATGTTAATTAATGTTGTCTTATTTTAATTTCTTATTTTGTCTTTTATTTTTCTTCTCTTCATTATGTAAAGCACTTTGAGCTACTTTTTGTATGAAAATGTGCTATATAAATAAATGTTGTTGTTGTTGTTGTAGTACGTGTCTCCGGAATGATCCAGGCGCCCTCTTGTGTCCCGGAGGAGGTATTGTCACTCTTCCAGTCTTCTCATCCTTCAGGCATCCCGGCTGGCTGCCACAGATGTTGTGTTTATTTCCTTACAGGGTCTAAAATACAGGCTGTAAATCATATTCATTGTTTTTAGAGTGTAATTTGTTTGTCACATCAACGCACCTTCTAATAATGGCTCAGTGACGATCCTTGAGTTGCCATTTAGCTGGTTTGGCTGCACTTCCCTACTTGATTAAGGGTGTCATTTCACACTTTCTCAGAAATGTTGCGTACACATTGGACAGAGTTGACATAAATGTACGCATGTTTCCTCGGCACATTTTCTTATATGAATATCAGCGTTTGTGTGGGAAGTTCCATCCATCCATCCATCCTCTTCCGCTTATCTGAGGTCGGGTCGCGGGGGCAGCAGCTTGAGCAGAGATGCCCAGACTTCTCTCTCCCCGGCCACTTCTTCTAGCTCTTCTGGGAGAATCCCAAGGCGTTCCCAGGCCAGCCGAGAGACATAGTCCACCCAGCATGTCCTGGGTCTTCCCTGGGGCCTCCTCCCGGTTGGATGTGCCCGGAACACCTCACCAGGGAGGCGTCCAGGAGGCATCCTGATCAGATGCCCGAGCCACCTCATCTGACTCCTCTCGATGCGGAGGAGCAGCGGCTCTTCTCTGAGCCCCTCCCGGATGACTGATCTTCTCACCCTATCTTTAAGGGAGAGCCCAGACACCCTACGGAGAAAACTCATTTCAGCCGCTTGTATTCGTGATCTCGTTCGTGATCAACTGTGTAGATGTTGGGTAGAATGGATTGTAAAAATGTTCCTCAAATATTCATCTTTTATTCATGAGAGCTTTGTGAAGGGTTTTGGGATTGCCTGCTCTATGAAATAATAATCTTCTTCTTCTTCTTTCGGCTGCTCCTGTTAGGGGTTGCCACAGCAGATAATTTTCTTCCATATCTTTCTGTCCTCTGCATCTTGTTCTTTTACACCCATCACCTGCATGTCCTCTCTCACCACATCCATAAACCTTCTCTTAGGCCTTCCTCTTTTCCTCTTCCCTGGCAGCTCTATCCTTAACATCCTTCTCCCAATATACCCAACATCTCTCCTCTGCACATGTCCAAACCAATGCAATCTCACCTCTCTGACTTTGTCTCCCAACTGTCCAACTTGAGCTGACCCTCTAATGTCCTCATTTCTAATCTTGTCCATCCTCGTCATACCCAATGGAAATCTTAGCATCTTTAACTCTGCCACCTCCAGCTCTGTCTCCTGTGCCACCGTCTCCAACCCATATAACACAGCTGGTCTCACTACCGTCCTGTAGACATTCCCTTTCACTCTTGCTGATACCCGTCTGTCACAATCACTCCTGACACTCTTCTCCACCCATTCCACCCTGCCTGTGCTCTCTTTTTCAATTCTCTTCCACAATCCCCATTACTCTGTACTGTTGATCCCAAGTATTTAAACTCCTCCACCTTTGCCAGCTCTACTCCCTGCATCCTCACCATTTTACTGACCTCCCTCTCATTCACACACATGCATTCTGTCTTGTTCCTACTGACCTTCATTCCTCTCCTCTCATATCTCCACCTCTCCATGGTCTCCTCAACCTGCTCCCTGCTATCGCTACAGATCACAATGTCATCAGCAAACATCATAGTCCACGGGAACTCCTGTCTAATCTCGTCTGTCAACCTGTCCATCACCATTACAAATAAGAAAGGACTCAGAGCCAATCCCTGATGTAATCCCACCTCCGTCACTCCTACCGTAGACCTCACCACAGTCACACTTCCCTCATACATATCCTGTACAACTCTTACGTATTTCTCTGCCACTCCTGACTTCCTCATACAATACCACAGCTCCTCTCTAGGCACCCTGTCATATGCTTTCTCCAGGTCCACAAAAACACAATGTAACTCCTTCTGGCCTTCTCTAAACTTCTCCAGCAACATCCTCAGAGCAAACAGGACATCTGTGGTGCTCTTTCTTGGCATGAAACTATCCTGCTGCTCACTAATCATCACATCACTTCTTAACTGCGCTTCCATGACTCTTTCCCAAAACTTCATGCTGTGGCTCATCAATTTTATCCCCCTGTAGTTACTGCAGTCCTGCACATCCCCCTTATTCTTAAATATCAGCACCAGTACACCACTTCTCCACTCCTCAGGCATCCTCTCACTTTCCAAGACTCCATTAAACAATCTGGTTAAAAACTCCACTGCCATCTCTCCTAAACACCTCCATGTTTCCATAGGTATGTCATCTGGACCAATGACCTTTCCATTTTTCATCCTCTTTATAGCTGTCCTTACCTCCTCCTTGCTCATCCATTGCTCTTCCTCATTCACTATCTCCACATCATCCAACCTCTTCTCTCTCTCGTTCTCTTCAACCATCAGCCTCTCAAAGTACTCTTTCCATCTGCTCAACACACTCTCCTCGCTTGTCAGTACGTTTCCATCTTTATCCTTTATCACCCTAACCTGCTGCACATCTTTCACAGCTCATCCCCTCTGTGTAGCCCACCAGTCCTTTTCTCCCACCTTAGTGTCCAGCCTCTCATACAACTCATCATACGGCTTTTCTTTAGCCTTCATCACCTCTCTCTTCACCTTGCGCCTTATCTCCTTGTACTCTTGTCTACGTTTTGCATCTCTCTGACGATCCCAATTCTTCTTTGCCATCCTCTTCCTCTGTAAACTTTCCTGTATTTCCTCATTCCACCACCAGGTTTCCTTTTCCTCCTTCCTCTTTCCAGATGTCATGCCAAGCATCCTCCTTGCTGTCACCCTTACTACATCTGCTGTAGTTTCCCAGCTGTCTGGTGACTCTTCACTACCACCCAGTGCCTGTCTCACCTCCTCCCTAAACTCAACCTTGCAGTCTTCCTTTTTCAACTTCCACCATTTGATCCTTGGCTCTGCCCTCACTCTCTTCCTCTTCTTGATCTCCAATGTCATCCTACAGACCACCATCCTATGCTGCTTAACTACAATTTCCCCTTCCACCACTTTGCAGTCTTCAATCTCCTTCAGATCAACTCTTCTGCATAGGATGTTATCTACTTGTGTGCATCTTCCTCCACTCTTGTTCCTCCCTCTTCTTAAAATGCATATTCACCAGAGCCATGTCCATCCTTTTGGCAAAATCCACTATCCTCTGACCTTCTTCATTCCTCTCCTTGACACCATACCTACCCATCACCTCCTCGTCTCCTCTGTTTCCTTCACCATCATGCCCATTGAAATCCCCTCCAATCATCACTTTCTGTCCATTGGGTACACTGTTCATCACTTCATCCAACTCACTCCAGAAATCTTCTTTCTTGCCCATTGCACACCCAACTTGTGGTGCATATGCACTAACAACATTCATCATCACACCTCCAATTTCCAGCTTCATAATCATTACACTGTCTGACACTCTCTTCACCTCCAGGTCACTCTTGACATACTGTTCCTTCAGAATAACCCCTACCCCATTTCACCTCCCATCCACACCATGATAGAACAATTTGAATCCACCTCTGATCCCCCTGGCCTTACTCCCCTTCCATTTAGTCTCTTGCATGCACAATATATCAACCTTCCTTCTCTCCATCATATCTGCTAACTCTTTCCCCTTACCAGTCATACTGCCAACATTCAAAGTTCCTACCCTCAGTTCCAGTTTCTTTACTTTCCTCCTGCCTCCGGACACATCTCCCCCCTCTTCTTCTCCTTCTCCCCCTTCTTCTTCGGTCAACAGTAGCCCAATTTCCACCAGCACCCTGTTGACTAACATTACTGGTGGCAGTCGTTGTTAACCCGGGGCTCGACTGATCCGGTATGGAAATTTGTATTGTTGTCCGCATATTGATTGGCAAAATTTTACATATGGATGCCCTTCCTGATGTAACCCTCCCCATTTTCTGGTCTTGGGACTGGCACGAAGAAACACACTGGTTTGTGCATCCCCTGTGGCTGGATTGCTCTATGAAATAATAATGGGAAAGGTGCTATATAAATAAAATGAAATAATAATAATGCATTTTATTTATATAGCGCCTTTCCCATGATCATGAAATAAGCTATATAACATGCAGAATGTGAAGCTGTGCAGATTTTGCATAATCAGTAAGAAAACTGTAACCACAGCCACCCCGGTGAAAGAGCCTCAGGGCCAACTTTTCCAAAGTGGATCGCCTTTCTTGTCGCACGCACTTCGCTTTACCAACAACTCCAGTCATTTCCAGACATTTTTTTTTTTTTCCGAGGATACATGATGTCAGCCGGGCAGAGCCTTTCCAGATCCACGGAGCTCCAGGATTACGCAGCTGGCAAGTGGAAACTCCAGAAACTCCAAACTCTGCGTGCGGCTTTTGGGCCGATTTAGAAAAACAGCTCTCGTGTTTCCTAATGTTCTGAATTTTTGATCGTTAAAGTAAAGGTTTGTTTGGGTTTTCCCAACCTCTGTTTAAAAAATAAAAAAAGACAAAGAAAAAAAAACATGTGGTTCTGATTTCATTTTACCAGTTCAATATATTTAACTGTTGCAACAAATCAGTGTGTACAAGCATTGAAGCTACCATTACATTTAAATTGGTGAGTACGAAAAAAGATGAGCTAGAGAAAGGCACTATAAAGAATATAGATAGTGAAAAGCACCATTAAACAATATGATAGATAGATAGATAGATAGATAGATAGATAGATAGATAGATAGATAGATAGATAGAGATGTGAAAGGCACTATATGATAGATAGATAGATAGATAGATAGATAGATAGATAGATAGATAGATAGATAGATAGATAGATAGATAGAGATGTGAAAGGCACTATATGATAGATAGATAGATAGATAGATAGATAGATAGATAGATAGATAGATAGATAGATAGATAGATAGAGATGTGAAAGGCACTATATGATAGATAGATAGATATTTTTATTTTTAAAAACAAACTTTATTTAATAAACACAGAAAATAAATCATAACAGTAAACCAAACTCAATCTTAAGTCATACAGAAAACATATACACACATTCCTATTTATGAATATTCAGTTTCAAAACATTACATACTCAAATTGTTCTTTAGAATAAAATCTATATATATATTTATCTAATCCCTCCCATTGTTTCCACCCTCCAATCCCACTTATCCTTCATATTCTTTATTATCCCAAAGTTATAAATAAGTAAAAAACAAAACACCAAACTCAAAGCACAAATTGTAAATTATTATCATCATCACATTTACAAAGTACATTATTTATGCACCACACTTCTTTAAACTGTGCTAAATTATTTGTAGACTTATAAAAATTAAAATCCACTAATATTCTACTTTCACACACTTTTCTAAAAAAGACAACAACATCTTCAATCCCACTCCCAGTAATTTTGTTTTTACGGGTCTTCCATAATTGACAGTTTTGCTTGTCCGATAATAAAATTAATTAAGTTCATATTCTCTCTTGTTTGTCGTGTAATTCTCACCCCAAACACAAACACTGTGCTATTATACGGGACCCCCAGCCCTTCTACTATTCTTTCTATTACACTAAAGAGGGTCTTGAGTCTCTCACAGTACATAAAAGCATGAAACACAGTTTCCCTCAGACCACAAAAAGGACAGCAATCAGAAACCCCCGGACATATAATCGATAAGAAGGAGTTCACCGCTAGTATCCCATGCACCAACCTCCACTGCAGGTCTCCCACCCTACTGGCCAATGGTGGCTTGTACAACGACCTCCAGGCGGGGTTCAGTCCTTGAGGTGCTCCGAGTTTGTCTCTCCAAGGTGTGTTGTGTCTACGTGTCCTCAGCTGTTCCAAGTTGTTCACCTTCACGCACATTCTGTAGAGCTGCTTCCCTGGCACCGTAGGCAGAGATAACGCCTCAAGAGAACGTAAGGCTAAAACTTCGGTCTCACTGTCCCTCAGTTCAACAGCTGGAGATACAGTAAGTGTTGGAAAAGGCATTTCATCATTTGGTTTCAATCGTGAGGTGAACACTCCGTGCAGGAGTGTCATGGATTCCCCATCCAGTGATGATTGTATCCGACACAGAAACTTCTCCATGAGGCGCACTGAATGCACACCTGTCTCCTTTGCTACCACCTGTGCACTTTTCCAAGTGTTATTTTCCCAGTCAATTATGTCCTTTATTGTGGTTATTCTATGTATTATGAAATGATGAATAAAGTTTTCAGAAAGTCCTGTAGCAGTGCCAACAGCAGGATTGTAGAGCAGCGGTTCATTAAGGACCCAAAAAGAGGAAAGGTCATCACAGTCCTTTTTGATCGACAGCAGTTGCCACGCTGCTAGAAGGCTTTTATAAAACTCTGGCACATGTAAAGTCCCGATCTTATCAAAATGGCAGAGCAGTAAACTTTTACCAAGTCCCATATGCCTGGCCTGTTTAAAGAAAAGTACGGCCAAGTTCATCCACTGGCTCTGCTCAACAGGGTACAGCAGTTTCTGAATGGTCTGAAGGCGGAAAGCAGCAATCGTGCTGGTAATGTCAACAAGTCCTTGTCCACCTTCATCCAACGGCAAGAATACAACGCCCTTCCGTATCCAATGGGTACCATTCCAAAAGAAATCCATGATTGCTTCTTGTATCTGCTGAACAAGCAAAGGTGGAGGTTGCAGACAAATACATTTGTGCCACAGGCTGGAGGTCACCAGGTTATTAATTACCAGCATCCGTCCTCTATAAGATAACTGAGGGAGTATCCACTTCCACTTAGCGAGCCGAGCTGTAACCTTGTCCAACAGACCCTCCCAGTTCTTTTGGATGTAGTGGTCATCTCCAAGATGGACTCCCAAGTACAGGAAACCCCCAGTGGTCCACTGCAGACCCTCTTCCAGTCGAGGAGGACTACATCCTGTCCAGTTCCCAACCAGCACTGCACTGCTTTTATTCCAGTTAATTTTGGCTGATGACGCTTTACTGTAATTCTGCAGACAGTCAGTTAGTTTGTCCAAATCCTTTTGGCCTGAGATGACAACTGTGAGATCATCAGCATAAGCAGTGACTTTCACAGGGTCCATGTTACAGTTGGGGATGGTGAGACCAGTCAGCACCTTCCTCAGGTGCACCAGGAAAGGTTCCAACGCCAGAGCATACAACATACCGGACAAAGAGCAGCCCTGTCTGACTCCTCTTCTGACGCTGAAAGGTGCGCACAAACCACCATTGACCTTGATTATACCAGAAATGTCACTATAAAGTAATCGAATATAATTAATAAAAGACTCCCCAAACCCAAAAGCCTTCATGGCATTCCATAAAAAAGAGTGACTGACCCTATCAAAAGCTTTTTCCTGGTCAAGAAATATAAGACCAGTCCGAAAACCAAACAGTTTTGCAGCAGCTAAAATGTCCCGAATTAAAAAAATGTTATTAAAAATGGACCTGCCAGGCACGCAGTAATTCTGATCAGGATGCACCAGTCTCCCTAAAACTTGGACCGTCCTGTTGGCTAAGGCTTTAGAGAGAATTTTATAATCTGCGCATAAGAGAGACACTGGCCGCCAGTTCTTAATGAGACACAAGTCTCCCTTCTTCGGTAGCAGCGTGATCACAGCTCTACGGCAGCTTTGAGGTAACAAACCAGTTTTAAAACTCCACCGAAACACTTCTAACAAGTCCAGTCCAATGACATCCCAGAACTCTTTGTAAAATTCCACTGGAATGCCATCGATTCCCGGGACCTTCCCTGTATTCAGCTGTCCCAGGGCTGTGGTGAGTTCTGCGAAGGTCACCTCACTATTTAGATCTGCCACGTCTGCGTTGGGAAGTTGCGGTAAGTCCTGCAAAAAGGCCTGTTGGTCTTCACTGCCACCATCTCCATCTGCCGCAAACAAAAGTTCATAAAATTCGCGGACCACCTGCCGTATCTCACTGGGCTCTTGTGTCTCTCTGCCATCAGGTGTTCTTATACAATGTAAGAGTTTACTCTGCGAGTTTTTTTTCTCTAAACCAAAAAAGTACTGTGTTGGTGCATCCATCTCAGTCAACCGCTGAAAGCGGGCCCTCACTAAAGCCCCCTGAGCCCTGGTCTCAAGCAGGTGGGCCAACCCCAGTTTAGCAGTAGTCAGGCTCGCCTGCAGCTGCTCATTTGGACCCTTCTCTAGTTGTTGTTGAAGCTCAGCTATTTGATTTTCCAAAGCTGCCATTTCTGACCGCAATACTTGGGTGACATTTCTGGTATACTCCTGACACAAAGCCCACCACTGTTGTAAGCTGGTGAACTCCTTCTTCATAGCCTTCCAACCTCCCCAGAAATGATCAAACAACTCTTTAAAGTTCTGATCTTTGAGGAGGAGTGTGTTAAAATGCCAGTACGGACTACGGGGTCTGTACACGTTAAAAAGAAGTGAACAACACACCAGACTGTGATCGGAGAAGCCAGTAGGCACAATAGAGCACACCTTAAATAACCCTAACAGGTGCTTAAAACTGTAAAAATGATCGAGTCTCGCCATTGAGATCGTGTTTCCACTCGTCCTCCCCCACGTGTATTGCCGACAGGCCCCATTTTTAGACCTCCATACATCTTCCAGCCCAAAGTCCTTAATAATTTTTCCCAAAGCTCATGCTGAGCGAGGGTGCGGTTCCAGTCCATTGTTTCTATCCATCCTTGAGTCAAGTGTACAATTAAAATCCCCTCCTAACACCACCACTTCCTCAGGGTCACACTTAGATAAAAGATCTCTTAACTTGGTAAAGAACTGGAGCCTCTCCTCACCCTCATTCGGGGCGTACACGTTAATAAAAGTGACGATGCTGCCTTGAAGTTTTACTGTCACTTTCAAGAGTCTCCCTTTCACCAACTCATCAGTCTTGCAGACTTCTACTTGAAGCCCTCCAAGAAATAAAATGGCCACTCCAGCACTAACATTTGTCCCATTGCTAAAGAAAATGTCCCCTTTCCAATCCCTGCTCCACTCCCACTGATTTTGTTCATCAATGTGAGTTTCTTGTAGAAAGGTGACATTCAAATCTTTTTGTCTTATAAAATCAAAAAGTGCGACCCTCTTATCTGCACTTCTCCCCCCATTAATATTTAGGGTTCCTATGTGTACACTTGTCATGATACCTGAATATATGGATGAACACACAATGAAACACAGGGACCACCACAAATACTGTGGAGTGGATTTAACAGGGGGCTTAGCCATTAGGTGGTGTTTAAGTTGGACTGTTTCCTCAGTTTGCTGGTTAAGTTCTTGAGCCTCACGAGCTCTTTAACATCAAACATCGCGGAGGCTGCTTTGTCCCGCCGCAACCCGCGGACTGACGATATAAAGAGCTCAATGTCTGGGAAAAACTCAGCCACGTCCACCCCCTTTTTACCGGCGGTGTTCACCAAAAACTCTTTTACATTCTGAGCGCTGTAACCTCCCCTGGCTTTTAACTCTGGGGGCTCCGAGGCAGCAGACCCATCGGAGATATTACCGTCATCGGTCTCTTCCCCGACATTCCCCGCAATTGAACCATCATCGGCCGTCTCCGAGAAGACGGGAAAATCCCCCTGACAAGGACCATAGGCGGGATCCTCTCCAATGACCCCGAGCCCTGACTTAAAACAAGTTTCTTACGCGCCCGCTCTTCTCTTTCACCTTGCCTCTTCTGAGCAGGGCGTTTAAATTCACTTTTTTCCTCAGGCTGATTGCTGCCTTCCTCATCCATGTCTATGTCTCCCCACACACTTTCTGCTGCAGCTGTTGTTTGACCTTCCGTCTCACTACCGCCTTCATTCGGTTCATCTCTGGGAGGCACCTGATCCTCCTGCCCTTCAGATCTAAGGATAGTTATATTCTTAACACCCTGCGCCTCCGCGCCATCAGCCACTACCTGACGACCTTCCACTTCCTGCCCCTCTTTTTCTTTGTCTGCATGGTCAGTTTTCTTGTGCCCGTATTGTCTCTCAGGACACTGTTTAATTAAATGGGCTTCACTCCCGCACCCAAAACATTTCATTTCGTTAGAAGTGACGAAAATCACATAATCGAAACCTTCCACTCTAAACTTCATAGCCACATTTAATTCATCATCCATTCTGTTTAAAACCATATAAACTTGTCTCCTAAAAGACAAGACATGTTTTAAATCCGGCGATTTACAGCCTAAAGGAATATATCGAATTTTTGAAACTAAACGTCCATGCCGCTCCAACTCTTTTGCTAAAGTTTCGTTCTTGAGAAATGGCGGTGCATTCGAAATTGTCACTCTGCGTGACGGGACGGCTAAAGGGGAAACCTGTACAAAGGAGCCATTAATAACAATCCCCTTCTCAACCACAATGGGAACTAAATCAACAGAGCTCAAAAAAACAACGATAGACCCGCTCATTCGTGAAGCCGACTTAATATTTTCACATCCTACCACTTCGCCTACTGCCAAAACCCCCGCCTCCAAAGGAACAAACTCCTCCGATATAAGTTTAATCCCATGGCGGCGGCTTAGACGCTCAAGATTCGCAGCCATTGCGGCTGCCGTGGCCTAAGCCACTCAGTACAAAACAAGTTTTAGCTGTTTACACCAAAGAAAGATAGAAATAAGAAAAGAGAATATCAGAAGAAAAAAGAAACACCACACTCACCTCACAGCGTCCACCAAGAGGCACACTCGCAAACACGCGAAACAACCACCCAGCATGCACAGCGACAGCAAAACAGGAAGGAGATAGATAGATAGATAGATAGATAGATAGATGTGAAAGGCACTGTATGATAGATAGATAGATAGATAGATAGATAGATAGATAGATAGATAGATAGATAGATAGATGTGAAAGGCACTGTATGATAGATAGATAGATAGATAGATAGATAGATAGATAGATAGATAGATGTGAAAGGCACTGTATGATAGATAGATAGATAGATAGATAGATAGATAGATAGATAGATAGATAGATAGATAGATAGATAGATAGATAGATGTGAAAGGCACTGTATGATAGATAGATAGATAGATAGATAGATAGATAGATAGATAGATAGATAGATGTGAAAGGCACTGTATGATAGATAGATAGATAGATAGATAGATAGATAGATAGATAGATAGATAGATAGATAGATAGATAGATAGATGTGAAAGGCACTGTATGATAGATAGATAGATAGATAGATAGATAGATAGATAGATAGATAGATAGATAGATAGATAGATAGATAGATAGATGTGAAAGGCACTGTATGATAGATAGATAGATAGATAGATAGATAGATAGATAGATAGATAGATAGATAGATAGATAGATAGATAGATAGATAGATAGATAGATAGATAGATAGATAGATAGATAGACAGATATTTGCAGCTCTCTTTTCAGGTCACCATACCCACATTTACTAAATGTAATACTGAGGTGTCAGTTCAGCTTGCCTTTTCTTTCTTTACAGTTGGCAGCAGATTGCACGCAGATTACCCAAGATGTGCAGTTTTATTTCATTTCTGCCTCCTCAGTGCTGTAATAAACCACACGGCTGGGCCTTTGGGACTTTGGCACGCAGGACTGACGGAGATGTTCTTTGCTCTGGCAGGTAATTGGATGTGACAGTGCAAATGACTTCATGAAGTCACATTTGTTCTAATCCCAAATGTCATTTTTGGCAGCCAAGTATTGAGTCTGTCACTCTAATGAAATAAATAAGTAAATAAATAAATAAATAAATAAATAAAGAAAGAAAGAAAGAAAGAAAGAAAGAAAGAAAGAAAGAAAGAAAGAAAGAAAGAAAGAAAGAATGCCACATTTGGTATTTTCTTTTCTGCTTTTCAGTGCCAGACTGAGGGCTCATGCCCACTACTGTGGGTGATTTTCTTTTGTCCTTTATAAGTTTGAATATTTTAACAATGCAGTGTCCTCCATCCCTCCACCTACTCATTACTTTCTTAACCCTCTTAATCCAAATTCATTGCCACTGGGCACTGGAGTCTGTCCTGACAGCACTGGGAAGCTGCAAATGAAGGGTGGAGACCCAGAAAGTCAGTGTGAAGAATTATGAGAGTGCGCCTCCTAGTGGCTAAGATGTTGCAATCCATTTAAGGCTCAAGTGCTCTTAGATGAACAATTTAATAATTTGAGTAAAAGGGTTTTTTTTCTGAATATTATACATGCAGTTTTCAGAAAATATTCACTTCGGTTTCAGAGAACGTTCACCTCAGAAATAACAGATGTTTACCCTCACATTCTGCAGGCTCCGATTTCACCGCTGGCTCTTTCCCACTCCCTCTGTGTGCTAAACATTTGTCCGACCATCTTTGAACTTCTACATCCATTTGTTAGCACTCTGCCGTAGTAAAGCACTGTGTCCATGATGGCTTTCTGCTCCTGCTGCACCTTCAGTCCATAAAAAGCAGACCATTGCTTGCTGCTCTTCTTTGGTGCATGAGGTAAGTGAGGCGGCCATGTTTACTTGTAGAAAACATCAAGAAAGTGACTGATTAACATCAGAACATTAGCACTGTGGGTACAGACAGGCCATATGCAGTCTGTTGTGTAATATACTGGTGCATCTCGATAAATTAGAATAGCATCGAAAAGTTAATTTATTTCAGTAATGCAATTTAAAATGTGAAACTCATATATTATATAAGTTCATTACACACAGAGTGATATATTTGAAGTGTTTATTTCTTTTCATTTTACTGATTATGGTCTACAGGTAATGAAAATTCAAAATTCAGTATCTCAGAAAATTAGAATATTACATAAGACCAATAAAAAAAAGATGATTTTTAATACTGAAATGTCGACCTACTGAAAGTCTGTCTGTGTACGAACTCAATACTTGGTCGGGGCTCCTTTTGCATGAATGACTGCATCAATGCGGTGTGGCATGGAGGCGATCAGCCTGTGGCACTGCTGAGGTGTTATGGAAGCCCAGGATGCTTTGATCGCGGCCTTCAGCTCGTCTGCGTTGTTGGCTCTGGTGTCTCTCATCTTCCTCTTGATATGTCTGTGAAGATTCTCAGCCATCCAGGTGAAATTATCTGATAGTTGAGTCATGGCAACTGGACTTCATTCTTGTTAGGTAGATACGTTTCACTGCTCATCCAAGCAGCTTCTTCAGTCTGAGGAATGTTGTTAAAGACCACAAATTTATCCTCCAGGTTAGTTTCACTCCACGTCCGGCCCTGAATAGTCTCGTTGAGTAAAACAAAGGAAGGGGAAGGTGTAGGTAGATGTGACAGGCACACCTTTTAACAACCCCTCTTACCCCCATAGAGTGGGTTGTTAAGAGTGGTCCACCTTGTGGAGGTGTGAATTGGGCCTGATTTTCCTGGGGATGGATGAACAGGCAGCATGATAAATTGAAGACAGGCGATGCCTAAGGCCTCCACCTCTGTTAAGCGAGGGGTTGTTGATTTGAACATGCAAAGCTTCCCTCACCCCTTTCTCAAACCACTTGTCTTCTCTATCCAGTAGCAGGAAAACAGGCATCTGAAGACAGCCCATAAGACCTGTGAACATCCTAAGTGGGCCTTTAAGAAGGCAGGATCCTGTTCCAGTAAAAGGACAATGAGACAGTCGGAGTTCCAGGGCCAATGGAAGAACCTGATTATTCCATACCTGGCTGGTGTGTCCGAAAAGCTGAAAAGGATTTTTTTGGAAAACACCACATACCTGTCCACTTCAAACCGACTAACACACTGAGACAGAGACTCGTCCACCCCAAAGACCGGATACCAAAATAGAAGAAGAGCAATGTAACATATGCCGTTCAATGCAGCAAAGAGTGCCCTGAACTGTACATTGGAGAGACGCTACACAGGAGGATGGCCCAGCACAGAAGGAGTAACACCTCAGGGCCGGAATCAGCTGTGTACCTCCATTTGAAGGACAATGGACGCTCATTTGAGGACATTAACGTCCAGATATTGCATAGAGAAGACAAGTGGTTTGAGAGAGGGGTGAGGGAAGCTTTGCATGTGAAAATCAACAACCCCTCACTCAACAGAAGTGGAGGCCTTAGGCATGGCCTGTCTTCAATTTATCATGATGCCCTTTCATCCTTCCCCAGGAAAATCAGGCCCAATTCACACCTCCACCAGGTGGACCACTCTTAACGACCCACTCTATGGGGGTAGGAGGAGCTGTTAAATGGTGTGCCTATCACATTTACCTACACCTTCCCCTTCCTTTGTTTTACTCAACGAGCCTATTCAGGGCCGGACGTGGAGTGAAACTAACCTGGAAGATAAATTTGTGGTCTCCAACAACATTCCTCAGACTGAAGAAGATGCTTGGGTGAGCAGTGAAACGTATCTACCTAACAAGAATGAAGTCCAGTTGCCATGACTCAATTACCAGATACTTCCACTTGATATTTGGAATTAATAGGAAACTAAAAAAAACTCCACAGTGGATTAATAAAGATTTAAAAAACTGTTTTATAAGGCATATAAGACTAATGACTACAAAGTGAATCGTAGAGTGTATGAGAACATGAGGGCAACCATCAAGAAGGATATCAGGAAGGCTAAAAGACAGTTGGAGAGGAATATAGCAGATAAGGCGAAAGACGACCCTAAGAGATTCTTTCAGCATTTTAGTAGTAAAAGAACAGTCAAGGAGGAGGTCAAGCGCATCAAGAATAGTAAAGGGGAATTAAAAGATACAGACAGTGAAATAGCGGATGCTCTAAACTTACATTTCTCTGAGGTGTTTAGAAGTGAGCAAGTGGATAACCTCCAGCGGTAACAGGGACTACTAAGGAGGTACCGAGGGATTTGGAAATTGAAGAGAGAGAAGAGCTGCTCAGATTAAATAAGCTGAAATCAAACAAATCACCAGGACCAAATAATATTTACCCTCGAGTTGTTAAGGAGGCCAGCGAATACAGATATAAACCCTTGACGCATATTTTTAGGAAGTCACTGCGCACTGGAGAGATCCCAAAGGACTGGAAAATGTCAAATATCATCCCATTATATAAGAAGGGTGACAGAGCAGATCCAAGCAACTATAGGCCAGTAAGCTTAACATGCATCACAGGAAAATTAATGGAAGGAATTATTAAGGATAAGATTGAGCAACACCTGGTAAGGGCAGAAGTTGTTAGGAACAGTCAGTGTGGAGTCAGAAGAGGGAGGTCGTGTTTTACTAACAAGCTGGAATTCTATGAGGAGGCAACAAAAGGATACGATCAAAGTGGAGCAGATGAGATTATTTATCTGGAGTTTCAGAAAGTATTTGATAAGGTGCCACATGAGAGGGTGGGCATCAAATTAAAAGAGGTGGGAGTTCAGGGTGATGTTTTTAGATGGGTGCAGAATTGGCTCAGACACAGGAAGCAGGGGGTGATGGTGCGAGGAACCTCATCAGAACTGGCCGATGTTAAGAGTGGTGTTCCACAGGGGTCAGTGCTAGGGCCGCTGCTATTTTTAATATCTATAAATGATTTAGATAGGAATATAAATAACAAGCTGGTTAAGTTTGCAGATGATACCAAGATAGGTGGATTAGCAGATAATTTGGAATCCGTTATATCATCACAGAAGTTCTTGGACAGAATACAGACTTGGGCAGATTTGTGGCAGATGAAATTTAATGTCAGTAAATGTAAAGAATTACACATTGGAAGTAAAAATGTGAGGTTTGAATACACAATGGGCAGTCGGAAAATCGAGAGAAGGATTTAGGAGCCATAGTGGACTCTAAGCTATCGACTACCAGACAGTGTTCAGAAGCCATTAAGAAGGCTGACAGAATGTCAGGTTATATAGCGCCTTGATGTGTGGAGTACAAGTCACTGGAGGTTCTGCTCAACCTTTATAACACACTGGTGAGGCCTCATCTGGAGTACGGTGGGCAGTTTTAGTCTCCAGGCTACAAAAAGGACATAACATCACAAGAGAAGGTCCAGAGAAGAATGGCTAGGCTGAGTCCAGGGCTACAGGGGATGAGTTATGAGGAAAGATTAAAAGAGCTGAGCCTTTACAGTTTAGGCAAAAAGAAGATTAAGAGGTGACATGATTGTAGTGTTTAAAATTATGAAGGGAATTAGTCCAGTGGATTGAGACTGTGACTTTAAAATGAGTTCATCAAGAACACGGGGACACAGTTGTAAACTTGTTAAGGGTAAATTTCACACAAACATTAGGAAGTTTTTCTTTACACAAAGAACGATAGACACTTGGAATACGCGAGCAAGTAGTGTGGTAGACAGTAAGACGTTGGGGACTTTCAAAACTCGACTTGATGTTTTTTTGGAAGAAATAAGTGGATAGGACTTGCTGAATGGCCTGTTCTCGTCTAGAGTGTTCTAATGTTCTAATGATAGATTCTCTATGGGGTTTCAGTCAGGCGAGTTTGCTGGCCAATCAAGCACAGTGATACACACCATGGTCATTAAACCAGGTAGTGGTACTTTTGGGAGTTTGGGCAGGTGCCAAGTACTGCTGGAAAATGAAATCAGCATCTCCATAAAGCTTGTCAGCAGAGGGAAGCATGAAGTGCTCTAAAATGTCCTGGTAGACGGCTGTGCTGATTTTGCACTGACTTGATAAAACACAGTGGACCAACACCAGCAGATGACACGGCTACCCAAATCATCACTGACAGTGGAAACTTCACACTGGACCTCAAACAACTTGGATTCTGTGCCTCTCCACTCTTCCTCCAGACTCCTTGATTTCCAAATGAAATGCAAAATTGACCTTCATCTGAAAAAGAGGACTTTGGACAACCGAGCAACAATCTGGTCCATTTTCTCCTCAGCCCAGGTGAGACGCTTCTGACGTTGCCTCTGGTTGACACCAGGAATGCAGTGACAGTTGTGGCCCACGTCCCCGATACAAATGTCTGTCTGTGTGGTGGCTCTTGAAGCACCGACTCCACCCACAGTCCACACCTTGGGAATCTCCCCCAAATTCTCCACAATCCTCCCGAGGCTGCGCTTATCCCTGTTGCTTGTGCCCCTTTTTCTGCTGTCACATGTTTTCCTTCCACTCAACTTTCCATTAATGTGCTCGGATACAGCACTCTGTGAACAGCCAGCTTCTTTAGCAATGACCTTTGGTGGCTTCCCCTCCGTGTGGAGTGAGGGTCTCAATGACTGTCTTCTGGACAACTGTACCAGACTGGGAGACCATTTAAAGGCTCAGGACCCCCCTTTACAGGTGTTTTGGGCTCATTAGCTGAGTGGAGTGGGACACCAGGAGTCTACAATATTGAACTTTTTCACAATATTCTAATGTTCTGAGATACTGAATTTTGAGTTTTCATTTTCTGCAGTCCATACTCAGCAAAATGAAAAGAAATAGACGCTTGAAATATATCACTCTGTGTGTAATAAATCTGTATAATATTTGAGTTTCACTTTTTGAATTGAATTACTGAAATAAATTCACTTTTCGATGATATTCTGATTCATTGAGATGTGCTTGTATTGTCTTGTGAGACAGGGATGGTGTTCTCTTACACATGCCATCATGATGACTGGACTGCGATGGACTGTGAGGATGAATGGGCACTTAAACCAAGATGGCTGGTGTTTCCTTTCATAGCCGGGAGGCCAAATAAAAGCTAAGAACAGTGGCAGTTTGCTTTCTGGGGTCTTGTATTCCACTCGATGCATCCAACTCATGGGGGTCGGACACCTACAGGGCAGCATGGGATTTGTAGTCCCAATGAGCATCCCTGATGGGGTGCTTGAATATAAAGAGTTGCTGGACAAGTAATGTAGTGAATTGAGGCTTTAAGAGGAGCACGTAGGCCGACGTCACATCACACAAGTTTTTTTGTTTATTTTTTAACATTTTATTGGTTTTATTAATATTAAATAACATTCCAAACAAGCAAGTTAAGTTTGACAAAACTGGGTTCAAAATAAATCGACTCCCCCCCTCCCCCCCATGAGAAAGAGAGCTAGGTTTTGTTTTATCTTTTGCTTCATCTGATGTTCATATCTTAACTGTTGTCACAAAAACGAGACATACACAGATACAGGGTTGGGGCAGCCACCCGTATAATCTGGTATCCTGGCTGCAAAGTCGTTTTCTTAGCAAATAACAGCACTGATGTGCATACAATTGAGTCCAGAACAAGACTGAGGAATTAGGAGAAAGGGCAGGGTTTTAAAGGGGAAAACAGGAAGTGAGGTCATAAGGATCAGGCTCTTGTTCTTTATCCATTGGTTTGAGCCCGGACGTGACATCAGAGGGGCTGGAGCCAGTAAGGTCTCCTTCCATTGGCTCGGTCCCGGAAATGATGTCACGAGAGCCAGATGGAATCTCCTGGGAATGGTCTGCAGGCAAGAGAGAAAAAGAGTCAGTGCACTCTGCCACCTCCTAGCATATCTCAGAACTGCCGTCACTCAAGCCCTTTAGCTGCCTCGCATGCGCACGTGTGTGTCTATTAATAATAATTCTTTGCATTTATATAGCGCTTTTCTCACTGCTCAAAACGCTCAGCAATTGCAAGTTAAGGGCCCAACAGAGCAGAGTCCCTATTGGCATTTACGGGATTCGAACTTCAGATTGCCTGTGCAGATCCCGAGCCTCAAAGCCACCACTCCGCCATTAACTGTCTATTAGACAATATCATCGACAAACAGCAATGATGCAACTCTCAGATCCCGAAGCGATCCCTAAATTTGGTCCTTAATATCTACTTAATTAAATAAAGCGCCCTTTGCAGAGTCCCTTCCCCACATTAATTGAACTCAACTAAATGCCATGTATGCAAACATGTTGCTTGCTCTGCAATTGCAGGGAGCAAATGACGTATGGTAGAAACGAGGTTAGCAGAGTAAAACTTTAATAATGTTAAAAATATGTAGATTAGTAAATGAATAAACATAAACAGAACAAAAAATAGGGGAGAGAATCCACTTCCTCAATTTAAATGCTTATTCTAAAATTTTATTGATCAGATCCTGCCAGGTTTTGAGAAAGTTTTGCACATACCCTCAAAGTGAGAATTTGATTTCTTCCAATGTAATGAATTATTATTATTATTATTATTATTATTACTATTATTTTTATTAATTTCAAATAGTATATAGCATCAGTTACCCACTGACTTGAAAGAGGAGGGCAAAATAAGCCTACATGCTAATAGTGTAGTAAAGGCAATTACAGTTTGTTTGTCCTTCTCCACTGTAAGACCACCAATCAGCTGTTAATGGGTTAGGAGGGATTCTGACGACCAGGCTGTCTGAGAGGCATTTCAAGATTTTTGTCCAGAATGATGTTAATTTGGTACACGCCGCCCAAAACATGTGACCCAGTGAGGCTGGAGCTCGAGTGCAATGTCCGCAGGTTGGATCTTGCCCTGGAAACATTTTGGACAATTTTAAACGAGGGGGATGCGCTCAATACATAATTTTAAGTTGAATAATCGTATGCTGGTGGCACAGTGGCGCAGTGGGTAGTGCTGCTGCCTCGCATTTATGGTTCACTTCCCAGGTCCTCCCTGCGTGGAGTTTGCATGTTCTCCCCGTGTCTGTGTTGGTTTCCTCCCACAGTCCAAAGACATGCAGGTTAGGTACATTGGCGATCCTAAATTGTCCCGTGTGTGTGGGCTGGCGCCCTGTCCGGGGTTTGTTTCCTGCCTTGTGCCCTATGTTGACTGGGATTGGCTCCAGCAGACCCCCGTGACCCTGTAGTGAAGATATAATGGGATGGATAATTGTATGCTTTGAACATATGGAGCTCGAGTGAATTCTGTGCATGGCTGCCTTCCACTTCTTTTCTGAGATGTTGCATGAGAGATCCTTTTCCCACTGCCCTCTTGGATCTTTGAAAGGGGGGGACTGTAAAATGTTTTTATATATTGCAGAAATGCTGTCTGAGTCCTCGAGACTGATGAATATTTCTTCCGGAATAGAGGTAGGCGGGAACATTACACAATTTTTACTCGGAGTGGATCTCAAACTCGACAACTGTAGGTGCTGATCTTGCCACCAGTGGATGTCATATTGGATGTCTACAAATCACTCTGTATGTCAAATTAGCCGACTGATTAATGATTTTCTAGCACAGTATCTGTCTTGGTACGTAAATCTTGAGACATCAGACAGACGAGGCTCCCTTCTGTTTGTGAGGTCCACAACACTCAAGTTGCATATTCCTTATTGCTGAATTTTAAGAAGAACTAGTCAATGATATTTAAGGTCCGTATTCTTTGTACACTGAGGGGAACCCTGATATCCGCCCCCCCCCCCACCACGGTCCCCTGGGTTGAAGAAGTATGATAATGGTGTCTGCAGTATTTACACAGAGGAATACCTCCACCCTGATCATCAAAGTATGATGACACTATGGGGGTATCATTAATGAAAGTGAATCTGAGGGGAGACCCCCTCCCACCCCAAGGACTCTTCCAACCCAGGGACAATCCCACCCGGGGACCCTTCATGCCATGGAAGTGGACCCACCCTCCTGTGTACCCACCCTTCCATGTACCCACCATCCCGTGGAAGTGGACCCACCCATCCAGCTCATTGGACTATGATGACATGAAGTGGGCTTTGTTAATGAAAGTGAAACTGAGGGGGGGACCCCACGGACCCACCCAGGGGACAGGGACTCTTCCAACCTAGGGACAATCCCACCACGGGGACCCTTCATGCCATGGAAGTGGACCCATCCTCCTGTGGAAGTGGACCCACCCTTCCATGTACCCACCATCCCATGGAAGTGGACCCACCCACCCTGCTCATTGAACTATTATGACACTATGTGGGCACCGTTAATGAAAGTGAATCTGAGGGGGGGACCCCAGGGACCCTACCACCCCAGGGACTCTTCCAACCTAGGGACAATCCCACCATGGGGACCCTTCATGCCATGGAAGTGAACCCACTCTCCTGTGTACCCACGCTTCCATGTACCCACCATCCTGTGGAAGTGGATCCACCCACCCCACTCAATGAAATATAATGAGACGAAGTGGGCTCTGTTAATGAAAGTGAAACTGAGGGGGGGACCCCACGGACCCTTCCACCCCAGGGACTCTTTCAACCTAGGGACAATCCCACCACGGGGACCCTTCATGCCATGGAAGTGGACCCATCCTCCTGTGGAAGTGGACCCACCCTCCTATGTACCCACCCTTCCATGTACCCACCATCCCGTAGAAGTGGACCCACCCACCCCGCTCATTGAAGTATGATGACACTAAGTGGGCTCTGTTAATGAAAGTGAATCTGAAAGGGGGACCCTGGGGACCTTCCCACCCCAGGGACTCTTCCAACCTAGGGACAATCCCACCACGGGGACCCTTCATGCCATGGAAGTGGACCCATCCTCCTGTCGAAGTGGACCCACCCTCCTGTGTACCCACCCTTTCATGTACCCACCATCCCGTAGAAGTGGACCCACCCACCCCGTTCATTGAACTATTATGACACTATGTGGGTACCGTTAATGAAAGTGAATCTGAGAGGGGGACCCCAAGGACCCTCCCACCCCAGGGACTCTTCCAACCTAGGGACAATCCCACCACAGGGATCCTTCATGCCATCGAAGTAGACCCATCCTCCTGTGGAAGTGGAACCACCCTCCTGTGTACCCACCCTTCCATATACCCACCATCCCGGGGACCCACCCACCCATCGAACTCTGATGATATCGAGTGGGCATCGTATATGAAAGTAAAAATGCACGCCCTCTTACTACACCTAGGGGTACACTCTCCTGGGGGTGCGCTGGGGTATAAGCACAAAAAGGTGCCATTTGTGCTATTGAAAGGGCACACACTCTGGACATTGAGAGGACCCCTGCCCGTGAGGATGTCAAAGTCTAATAATATCGGCTACCCGCTATGGACAATGAGGGCTGTTGTCTGTCAACCCCGCCTAGAGCCTCCAAAGAGCTTTAAGCGACACTCATTATAAACATTGTGCTTCAGGCTGAGTGCTCCTTGGTTGTCAGCTCTCACACACGCGGAGCTCACACACGCGGACTTGATACAAAGTCTGACCCGTCACAGACAAGTAGTTAAAACGGGACTCTGGGGATGTCACACTACACAAGTGACTTACTAAAATTATGTACATGTCATCTATGACCGAAAATCCTAGGAAAAATCATACAGAAGATGGCGTCTCAGCCACTGACGCTCATTGACCTGGGTGAGTGGTGGCTGGCTACCCTTGAGTATGATCCTGGCTTTGGGTCGGCTCATGGAGGTGGGATAAGTGTGTGCAGATGGTTTTGCTAATGACCCCAAGTTAGTGGTGTAAATCAGATTGACCACAACAGTAGCCCTGGGGGATGTTATCAGGGTGATATGGATGGTTACTCCTCTTCCTCATGTGTCTCACAATGACACTTCCTCTTTTGATCGCATCACCAGAGCCAAACTGACCCACCAGATTGTTCCGAATGACAGGACACACACTCACACACGGACCTTAGTGTTTTATTATACAGTAGATTTTCACAACTGCTTCGTTAGAACAATCTGACCTTTCAGCCCAGCAAAGCTCGCCTGTCCCATCCACTTAATTCCTCCAAAATAACATCAAGTCGCGTTACGTTTTGTCCACGTAACGTTACGTTACGTTGTTTGTAGATTGCGTCATTCGAGATGTGGTCAATGGACTTTATCCCAAGCCTGATATTTCCTGAAGCTCTCTTAGCTTTCTCTTGTGTTCATCGTTAAGTGCCCGTGTTTCACTGCCATTTACAGAAGTGGAAACATTTGTTGATACCTCACCATGAAAAAAACAAAATCCACAACTGTCTTTGAAACAAGTTGAAAATGACAAAAATCATTTCCCCCTGTCATCGTCTCTTCCATATTAAACACAAATCAGACTTTGCTTCAGAAATTTGATTCAAAAGAAAATTTCAAATAATAACGCAAATGAAAAAAATATTGTGATTCTGAAATTTGCGACCTTCATGCTCTGTTTCTTCACCGTTATTCCTGGATTTGTGTTTTTAGGAGTTCGTTTGCTTTGGGAATGCCTGTTTCAGACGACTCCTGCTATGCCTTTTGTGCTCTTTGGAGGTCTTTGCTAAGAAGAGAGTTTTTTTTTTGTAAAAATATTTTAATTTAACAAGAATCTTTACCTTCCGAAAGCTGGTGGATCCATCCACTTGTTGGGACTTTATGTCAAGCGTCTCCCAAAAGCTGTCAGGTGACACGCACCTTGCAGCAAAGCCACTATAATTCACACTCCGTCAAAAACTGAAAATTTCATTTTCAGACACAAATTTAGATTATAAGGCTTTCAGGGGTTCAAAATAAAAAAAAATGGGCATCTCAGAGCCCCGGGAACATGCGGTCAGGGAAGACGACACCATCCATCTATTTTCCAACCCGCTGAATCCGAACACAGGGTCACGGGAGCCAATCCCAGCCAACAAAGGGCACAAGGCAGGAACCTATCCCAGGCAGGGTGCCAACCCACCGCAGGACACACACAAACACACACTATGGCCAATTTTGAATCGCCAATCCACCTAACCTGCATGTCTTTGGACTGTGGGAGGAAACCCACACAGACACGGGGAGAACATGCAAACTCCACGCCTGGGAAGCGAATCCAGGTCTGCTAACTGCGAGGCAGCGGCGCTACCACTGCGCCACCGTGCCACCCCAGACGTCATCCTGAAAAGTAAAAAAAAAAACTAATAATGATAACATGAAACAAATGTGTCCACTGGTCCGTGCTTTAAATTTGTTTTCTGTTTGATTCCAATAATTCTGATCATTTTTATAGTCAAAATCTCTGAATTTGCGCATTTCCTGTTCAAATACAGCGGAGAAACGTGAGGTGTGGCAGCGACGAGCCTCACCTCCCCTCGGACTGCGCTCTCCCCTCACACACTGACGGGGTTGATGCCTGCGATTGGCGCGTCCCTCTTGCTGTCTCTCTGTATGTCGCCAATATAAGGTTTGCAGACACGTTTATTATACACCCTGACTTTCCACAGTCTGGCTAATATCTTTAATGAATGTGTGTGACTTATTTAGTCTTGCTGATCGGACATAAAACCTCAGTGAAAAGGCACAAGGTGGTGTCGCCCTGAAGGGGGCGCATGTGAGCCCAACAGGTGCTCTTTGCTGCAGTTCTGTGCAGAGGCGCCGATAAGTTAGCGATATCAGAAAGTCACGTGCACTGCAGCGGGCTGTTTATTTTTATTTTTTGTTCCGACTGACTGCCAAAACGGAAGATTAAGACTTTTAAAACTACACTTTTGCAAGAAAGTGACGGAGATTTTCGTTAGAAAAAATAAAGGTAAGACCATACTGCGATGGGCTGGCAACCTGCCTTGCGCCCTGTGTTGGCTCGGATTGGCTCCAGCAGTACCCCCGTGACCCTGTAGTTAGGATATAGTATGTTGGATAATGGATGAATGGTAAGACCGTAAACGGTTTTCAATTTTATAAAAAATGGGATTGGACTAAGAAAAAAAAGAAATCCAATATTTAAAAACTTAATTTTGACCTTAAATAAAATACAGTATTCTTTTGTTTTTTTTTTGTTATCGTTTTGTTGAACAGTCTGCATTAAAACCGATTAAAGCGTCCGAATTAAAAGCTTTTAAAAACAATTAAATATTTCCATTAAGGTCAAAACTGAAATTCGTTTTTTTTTTTTTTTTTTGTATACCACTCTATACTTTCATTTGTATCGAATGAGTGTGAATTGTGGAATTGCAGCAGCAAATTTAGAACACGTGGACGGTGAGGAGCAAATGCGCTCTCTCTCGCCGCTATAAACGTAACGTTCTTTCTTATCTAAATATGCGCCGTACCTGTGCATGTGTAAAGAATGCTGATGAGATATGAAACATAACCAGTAGTCAATGTGCAGGCTCTTAACTGAATAAGCTACTCCTTTAGGTTCATATATTTGTAAATGTGGCTCTGAAGGAGTCACCAGCCATGAACCTCACCGCACGTCACTGCAGAGCCCCTCATCCCCACCAATACCCACCATCCCGAACAACCCTAGAGAAATGGCTGGAATTGAATGGACATTTGAAAACGTGTATATCATAACACCTCCTCCTGTATTTACATGCACTTTGAAGTGTTAGTTTAGCACCGTAAGAGTTCATTTCACTTGGATGATGTTGCCGTGCGCATCGACTACGGCCGGACATCACTAAGGGCCTCGGTGTAGGATGGCAGTTTCTCTGGCGCCTCTCCTTAAAGCTATTAGCCACGAGGCGTCCTGCACTGTATATAAGAAATGAGCGTAACTGACACTGCCTGTAAGTAACAAACTGTCGGCTTAAAGAATTCAACACACGAGAAACGAAAGACAGAAATCACCGCAGCGCCTGGGCGCTTCTTTGTACAGTCATCAGGTTCTGTCCAGGGAGAAATCCGATAGCACGGGCTTCATTTTTGTAATGAGAGGTGAAGGTAAATATGCTCGATTTAATCATAGTATAATATAACATTCTCCAACTTGCAAAATCTGATTTAGGATCCTGGACCAGCCACATTGAGCACAAGGCAGGCAACTGATCAGCACAGGGCACACACAGAAAGATGGCAGAATTAGAATGGATAAAGTAAGCGGAACCCGAAAAAAAGCATATATGTGTATTTTAAATGCATATCTATTGTATATTTTTGGTTATTTTTTATACAGTATTTACAATATATGTACTTCAGAATTTTTAGTATTATCCATTGACATGTATAAAACATTTATTTTTGAGTTTTGTTTTGCTGTGTGTATACAGTAATCCCTCGCTACTTCGCGGTTCACTTTTCGCGGATTCACGACTTCGGGGATTTTATATGTAAGCATATCTAAATATATAATGCGGATTTTTCGCTGCTTCGCGGGTTTCTGCGGACAATGGGTCTTTTTACTTCTAGTATTTGCTTCCTCAGTTGGTTTGCCCAGTTGATTTCATACAAGAGATGCTATTGGCGGATGGCTGAGAAGCTACCCAATCAGAGCACGCAGTTAAGTTCCTGTGTGCTGCTGATTGGCTCAGCGACGGAGTGCTGCATTAACCAGGAAGTCTCATCTCACTCATTCAGCATTACAGTAACGTGCTCTTGCTACTGCATTCAGGGGATTATCACCTTCATCGTCATCATTTTTACTGCGCAGCATATTCATCACGTCATATATAACTACGTGTACTTCGCTATACAGTAAGTGTAAACTTATCTACCGATTTCATATTGCTTAGCAGTTATCCCTGTTATTAACAGAGTAAAGGGTGGGTTGTAAACAGTACAGGGAGGGTTTAAAAACGTCCAAATACACGTTAAATAATTAAATAAATATGGTGTCCCTACTTCGCGGAAATTCAGTTATCGCGGTCGGCCTTGGAACCTATCTCCCGCGATAAGTGAGAGATTACTGTACTTTGTTGTATTACATGTAGGATAAGATCTTTGGGACATCTCTACCCTCCATTGAAGGCATCCTTGGAAAGCATTGCATCCCATAAGCCTACAGCATTGTGAAGGACCGCGCCCACTCCTCCCAACGTTTCCTCATCCCACTTCCATCTACCAGAAGAGACGGCAGCATCAGAACCAGTTCTGCCCGGTTCTGCTTCTACCTCTTGGTGGTCCAGACTTTGGAACTTTGTGCTGCCCCCTGCCCTCTAATCTGCTCCTAGTAGCGAGTTTATATGTAGTATATTTGTTACTCTTCTCACTAAATTTTTTTGTAATTATTAGTTGTTATTAGGTGGCGCAGTGGGTAGTGCTGCTGCCTCGCAGCTAGGAGACCTGGGTTCGCTTCCCGGGTCTTCCCTGTGTGGAGTTTGTGTGTTCTCCCCGTGTCTGTGTGGGGTTCCTCCCACAGTCCAAAGACATGCAGGTTAGGTGCATTGGTGATTCTAAATTGTCCCTAGTGTGTGTATGTGTGCCTTGCGGTGGGCTGGCGCCCTGCCCGGGGTTTGTTTCTTGCCTTGCGCCCTGTGTTGGCTGGGATTGGCTCCAGTGGACCCCCGGATTCACTTCCCGGATCCTCCCGGTGTGGAGTTTGCATGTTCTCCCCGTGTCTGCATGGGGGTACTCTGGGTTCCGCCCAAAGACATGCAGGTTAGGTGCATTGGTGATTCTAAATTGTCCCGTATGTGTGCCTTGCGGTGGGCTGGCGCTTTGCCCGGGGTTTGTTTCTTGCCTTGCGCCCTGTGTTGGCTGGGATTGGCTCCAGCAGACCCCCGTGACCCTGTAGTTAGGATATAGTGGGTTGGATGATGGATAGTTGTTACTATTATTTGTTTATTTCTATTTCGAATTATTACTATTCATTTTGCTATTATTTATTTATTTATCTATTAATTTTATAGTATAGTTTTTTTTACCTGTCTATGTTGCACTGCAGTTCTGTTATTTTGTGCCACAGTAGGTTGTGTAGATGCCATGAAGGAAGCCTAGGCATCCTGGCTGGCATAAACAAAGGATTCATACCAGGCCATCAGGCCATAATGAATCACTTTAGGACACTTGCAAGTGCAATGCATATGCCCCTGTTAGATGCATTTCATATAAGGTTTGTAAAAGCAGTGTTAATGTTTGTGATGTGCCACCTGTTGGAATGACAAATGTTATGTGATTAATTGTTACAAATATTTGTGATGCACCATCTGTTGGAATAACAGAAATGTGGTAACCTGATGGACAATCAGATACCAGACACTTACATTTTCATTAAGGTGGATGTTTGTGATGCACCATCTGTTGGACAATCCATCCAGCCATCCATTTTCCAACCCGCTGAATCCAAACAAAGGGTCAGGGGGGTCTGCTGGAGCCAATCCCAGCCAACACAGGGCAGGAACCTATCCCGGGCAGGGTGCAAACCCACCGAAGGACACACAAACACACCCAGCGCCAATTTAGAATCGCCAATCCACCTAACCTGCATGTCTTTGGACTGTGGGAGGAAACCGGAGCACCCGGAGGAAACCCACATAGAGAACATGCAAACTCCACACAGGGAGGACCTGGGAAGTGAACCCAGGTCCCCAAACTGTGAGGCAGCAGCGCTACCCACTGTGCCACCGTGCCGCCCTAACAGCAACAATACATTTTATTACTACATGTTTTACAAATAACATTCCAATAAATGGTGTGCTTCAAATGTTATCAATGAGGGTTACTTTGATATAGATTTGGGCCCATCTTACATGGGTAGCAGTTACCGTTTGTCTGTTTTCTATAATATTCTGTTATTTTGTCTAATTTCTCAGTACTTACTTTTTTATAGAAGTAATCCAACAAACAAGATTTAATGTATTCCACATCATTGTTTATTATTTCATCGCTGATTATTTAGACTTCAACCCGTCTTAGATGAGTAGCACAGCTAGTTTGTAGTAATAAAATGCATTATATTTTTCTTTCGAACAGATGGCACATCTCAAACATCAGCCAATGCTTTTACAAATCCCTTAACAAATGGGAAATGACAGAGACACAGTAGCCAGACAGACACACAGATGCACAAACAGACACTTGCCCTTTTATTATGGTGGAAAAGATGATTTTTGGTCTGTCTGTCAGTTACTCTCTGTTGGACATATTCTGCAGTAATGTTTTCAGTGCAATCTGGTTACTTTGTCTCTGTTATATGCCATTTGGTATGGGAATTGTAAAAGCAGTGCTAATGCTTGTGAGGCACCATCTGCTGGATAACAGAAATACAGCAACCAAACAGACAAACAGATACACAGACTCTTGTCCTTTTATTAAGGTTGACTAGAAACAATATGGTGGTGCAGAGGTAGCATTGCTTCCTTGCAATGTGGAGACCAGGGTTGGTGCCCTGAGAAAAGTATAACATTGATGTTGTTCATTCAACGTAAATTTTCTCTTTCAAGCAACTTAAGATTAGTCATTTAGTGTTGTAGCTTGAAATATTTGCTTTCAGATCTCAATCAAAGTAAAAAAATTGTTTGTACCAAAGTAAGTTATGGTGGAGGGAATAAACGTAAAAATCCTATTTCAGTTAACCTAATATTTTAGGTTGTTCATGTGCTGCGTATGAGGGGCCGTTTGTATTTTCTTTTGGTCGAACTTTCCAGTGTGATGGCTTTCCAACTGCCAAAAAAGAAGAACAACTTAAAAAATAGATTTACTTCAGTATAAAACAAGTGAATTGCACCCAATCACTCTAAATGATTTGCCTCAACTTAAAAATTGTGGGATCAATAAGCTGAAAAGAATTATATTGGTTCAGATTGAAAATCTTAAGTGTGAATCATGACCTTATTTTTTTTCAGTGTGTTCCAGGATTCCCCTCCCCCCATCACCCCCTGTGTCTCCCCCAGTCCTAAGACACCCTGGCGTCCTGTCCAGGTGTTGTTCCTGCCTTGTCACTGATGCCTGCTGGGTTAGGCTCCAGCAGCCTTGCGACTCTGCTGAGGATAAACCAGTTATGTAATTGGATGGATAGAAAAGAAATAAGAAGCATTCCAGAATATGTTTCTTTTTAAAATTTTTTGGTAGTAAAGTTATGTGTTTGAAACCTCTTTTTTTGCTAAATAAATCTGTAGAAAAATGAATGCGATCTGTAGATATCTGTAACATTTTTACATAGATGTACTATGAAGTTAAATAAATAGATCGATTTTTCTCTGAAAAATCTGCATCCTTTTAGGATTTCAATACTGATATGAAATATTTCAGACTTTTTAATATTCGGAAAACATGCTTTTGAACTGACATTTACCTGTTAATTGACAGTGTTTTGACACTTAAAGAGTTAATGGAATTTACAGTCATTTTATTATTTCCCCCCGTTTTTCCTTTTTAATACGGCAAAGTCCCTTTCTTTTTTCTTTTCTTTTTAAACACAGTGTTGTTGAACAAAATGGACTGCCGTCCTGTTCATATTCCTGGTGTCTCGTTCGCATTATACTCGTATCCAATCCAGGTTTTCGGATACAGGCAAATAATGTTTTATTTAAACTAAAATGCGCTAAGGATTTGAGAGATGGGCCGGGGTCTCGTCCGGTGCCCACTTTTGCAAGTTGATGTCTTCGATGTGCTCCGTCACTAAAAACGGAGTGAGAAAATGGACAGGTGTAAATTATGGAGCCCACTCCTGCGCTTATGTGCTTGCAGGGTTCTTTCCCAAATACTTTTTTCCACGTAAGGCTCTCAAGTTTGCCAGGCCTTGAATCAGGCGACGCATGCGCAGTCATAAAAAGCGCGGATCCCAACCCAATGAGACACGCGCTTTCTGTTGCTCCCCCCCGCGTCGCCCAAGGCGCATCTTTTTTTTTTTTTCTTCTCTCGCCTCCCTTTAACAAAATGTAGTTTGTTACCTGTAATGAAGGGACTGCGTTGTGGAGGCGTGATAGCGTCATTAACTGGACAGGATATGCAACTGACCCCTCAAATGAGCGCACAAAAGAAGAAGACATGCTGCTCGGCCATCGTGACGAATTCACATCCACAAGTCTTCCGTCTACGGCTAATAATCCCATTAGGAAGAAGTGCGGCGCAGGTCGGCCGTCCTTCCATCTTTTATTGGTGTCCCCTTTTTCCGATTAGCTAAGGCTATTTGAAGTCGTTGCGTGGGTCACAGTCGGCCCAGTGACAGCGCCTGGTGGACACAGGGGCTCTTTTGAAATCGCTTATTCTTTGATGTACTGTATACACAATTCAAACAAGAGCCAAAAAGTATTTATAAATATATACACGAATTTTGCTATGGGCAAAAGCGCTATTAAACTCTCCAATTAATGGCGTTTTATGCCAATTTGGAACGGAAAGGAGCTGCGCAAAAAGCGAACGGAAACGCAGGTGCTGGTCAGCCATGGGCAGGAGAGCAGACCGATCTGTACTGCTGGGGGTCTCCACACTGAAGCATAACGCTAATAAATGGACACCAGCCCTCTCTTAATACCATCCATCTTCTTAATTGGTTTATCCAGGTCGCATAGCAGTTGGTGCCTAACCCAGCAAAAGGGCACACAATGCCCCCCTCAAGGGGGGCAGACCATGGGCAGTGTGGGTTTGGGCAAACCAAATGAAGTGCTGCACAGGTCTTAATGTAAGACCCCCTTAGGAAATGTCCCACTCGTTGACCAAAATTGGTTAATGGCTGGCAGTACAAGCTCCGTCAACCCCTCACGGGCCCAGTGTTGGTTTGGTAACGTTGGCTGATGTTTTCACTACAGTTTTTGGTGGGTTTTAGATTTCCATCCATCCATCCATCCATCATCCAACCCGCTATACCCTAACTACAGGGGACAGGGGTCTGCTGGAGCCAATCCCAACCAACACAGGGTGCAAGGCAGGAAACAAACCCCGGGCAGAGCGCCAGCCCACCGCAGGGTTTTAGATTTACATTGTAGAAGTATAAGTAGCAATATTGTTGGCACAGTGGTAGTGCTGCTGCTTTGCAGTAAGAAGACTGTGGAAAATTGTGGGTTCGATTCCCTGTGTGGATAGCACTTTGAGTACTGAGAAAAGTGCTATATAAATGTAATTTATTATTATTATGAGCGACTTCAAATAGTATTTTATATTAGCTACAATTGCATAAATCTTTATATATTATCGGTAATGTTCAGGGTTGCAACTCTGCAAAAAAACAAACAAAATGGAAAAAAGCTGGAGTAGTACCGATAAGTGCAAAGGCATTTAGTTAGTTAGTTAGTTAGTTAGTTAGTTAGTTAGTTAGTTAGTTAGTTAGCCATACTTCTGTCATCGTCACCTGTGATAAAGCTCTGCCCACTTCACTCCATCTTGTGCTACTTCTTCAGGGTTTCTTCCCTTCACTCCTCTGCCTCCATCTTCCTCTATCACCATGTCTGTCCGCCTATTTCTCAGCCTTCCTGCTCTTCTCCTTCCTATACTGGAATCCATCTTTCCACTCTTCTCGCTGTCCTTGAGTTTTCCATGAGCTATACATATCCTGCCCATCTTATCCTTCTGGATTCATCTATTTCACTCGGCTCCATCTGACCAGTCGTTTTTCTAATTGTCCTTGGCCATCTTTATTCCCATAATAGATTTTCTTTGATTGGCATTACCCACACTCCACTAGACTGATAGGCCGCATTCATTCAGCTTAAAACTTTCATACCCCAACCCACCGCTGTTACTTCAGGTGGGCTCTGTCCTGGGACCGCTCCTTTTCATTATTAACCTCCTTCCACTCAGCAACATCTTTCGTAAATATTCATTTTCCCTGTTATGCTGATGACACCCAGCAAACTAGCAAACCTACTTTTTCCTTTCCACCTTCCTGGCTTATTGATTGCATAGCAAAAATTTAAATCCTGGTTTTCTTCATATTTTCTTAAATTAAATAGTGACAAAACTGAGGTTCTCCTCATTGGTACAAAATCAACATTATTCAAAACTGATAATTTTTCATTTGTTATTGATAATTCCTCTGTCTCCCTTTCCCCACAGGTTAAGAGTCTGGGTGTCATCCTTGACAGTACTCTTATCTTTTCAGTCCCACATCAGTAATATTTCCCGAACTGCTTATCTCCGCTTGCGTAACATGAATTGTATTCTCCCCAAATCCCCGCTATCCTCGTTCATAGCCTTGCCACTTCTCATCTGCAATTCCTTTTACTTGGTCTTTCTCGCAAATCTCTTGTCACACATGTGCGAGTAGGAGGACATTGTAAGGACTAAGCAAAGGCAATTCCACGCCAGTCCAGGGGGTGGCAGGATGCACTAAACCTTCTCCTGTTACCTCTACAGACCAGCAACGGGAAAACACGTCTGATTCAGAGCTGATGACGTTGGTTCTGGCACTCAGCATCATGTCACTTCTGGTTCCGGCACGCAGAAGAACGTCACTTCCGGCGCACAGACTGATGTCAGAAGAACATCAGTTCTGTTTTGGACTCAGCATTGTGAACATCTCTGTGCTATTCTTCTTCAATTTCATTGTTCCTTTGTAAAAGTGACAAAGACAATAAAGATCTATCTATCTATCTATCTATCTATCTATCTATCTATCTATCTATCTATCTATCTATCTATCTATCTATCTATCTATCTATCTATCTATCTATCTATCTATCTATCTATCTATCTATCTATCTATCTATTTATTCAAAAACCCTTTTGCAGCCAGGAATATTATACGAGTGGCTGCCCCAAACATTTTTAAATGTGTCGAGTCTGTTCATTTCCACACTCTTTATAAGTCCAGCATTCAACTGCCTGCCCGCATCATTACTAGAACCCCCTCTATTCACCACATCACTCCCGTTTTTAGAACATTAGAACACTCTGGACGAGAACAGGCCATGCAGCCCAACAAAACTCGCCAGTCCTCTCCACTTATTTCCATCCATCCATTTTCTAACCCGCTGAATCCGAACACAGGGTCACGGGGGTCTGCTGGAGCCAATCCCAGCCAACACAGGGCACAAGGCAGGGAACCAATCCTGGGCAGGGTGCCAACCCACCGCAGGACACATACAAACACACCCACACACCAAGCACACACTAGGGCCAATTTAGAATCGCCAATCCACCTAACCTGCATGTCTTTGGACTGTGGGAGGAAACCCACGCAGACACGGGGAGAACATGCAAACTCCAAGCAGGGAGGACCTGGGAAGCGAACCCAGGTCCCCAGGTCTCCCAACTGTGAGGCAGCAGCACTACCCACTGCGCCACCGTGCCGCCCCCTCTCCACTTATTTCTTCCAAAAAAAATCAAGTCGAGTTTTGAAAGTTCCCAACGTCTTACTGTCTACCACACTACTCGTTCGCTTATTCCAAGTGTCTATCATTCTTTGTGTAAAGAAAAACTTCCTAATGTTTGTGTGAAATTTACCCTTAACAAGTTTCCAACTGTGTCCCCGTGTTCTTGTTGAACTCATTTTAAAATAACAGTCTCGATCCACTGGACTCATTCCCTTCGTCATTTTAAACACGTCAGTCAGGTCTCCTCTTCATCTCCTTAAGGCTCAGCTCTTTTAATCTTTCCTCATAACTCATCCCCTGTAGCCCTGAATCAGCCCAGTTCAGGGGTGGCAAACTCCAGGCCTGGGGCCTCATGTATAACGCCGTGCGTAGAACTCACACTATAACATGGCGTAAGCACAAAAGCGGGAATGTGCGTACGCACAGAAAAATCCAGATGCAGGAATCTGTACGTACGCAAACTTTCACGTTCTTCCACTACATAAATCCCGGTCAGCATGAAAAGTAACGCACGTGCACGCGCCTTCTGTCCCGTTCCAAATCCTCCCAGAATTACGCCTCTTTGAATATGCAAATCGATATAAATAGCCTTCTGTGAAAAGACAATGGGAAAAGCACAGGGGAAAATATAAGAATTTCAGCGAATACCAAGTAGAGGCAAAGGAAAAACGTACTATTTGTTGGTTTAAACAGTGGTATAATCAACAAAAGAAAGTTGATCGAGTGACATAGCATGTCGGAGAAACTCGAAAGCTCAAGTTCACAAAGTCGCACAGTGCCCGAAATAAAAAAGAAATCACATATCAAAGTCGCTGTGAAAAGGCAAGTCGTAGCCCACCGTCTGAATGTCATATAAAAGCTTATTAGGGTACAGACAAAAAAAATAGGCACACAGTGGGGGAAAAAAGCACGAAATGTCAACTTTAATCTCGAAATTTCCACTTTAATCACATAGTTTATTTTGTTATTAAAGTAGAACATCATAAACTTCATCTTAGAATCGTTTATTTTACTAGTTTCTCAAATCCCATCGTAACTAAAGTAGGACGTTAACTGCTTTCTTCTGTGTTTGATCTTCTATGTGCTCTATGTGTGTGAATCACTACGTGCGTCCGTTCTTTCTCTTTCTCCGACAGGACACAGAATCCATTACATTCGTGATATTAGAGCTCTCTGAATAATTAAAATACTGAGATGTATACGTGATATCTTTTTCATGATGATAGGAATGAAAGCATGTTATTAAACATGGGAACACGGTGGCGCAGTGATTGTTCATGTCTCACGCAAGAGGCTTGTTGCGCCATGTGCGACCTTCGATGAAATCATTTATTAGAGCAGTACTGTCTCTTTCAAACGTACTAACCTCCAATTCCTGTCCTTACTTTTCTTTCTCCAAATACCCAATCACCACACAATCAGCTCTGTAATAGACGTTAAGCCATCTGTAAGCTTAGAACGCCGATTCTTCAAAACTTTTAAGGAACATTGAAATATCTTTTCGAAAACTGTTGTTTTTCTATTCTTTCTAAAAGCACCGTCAAAATGAATTGATGACCTGAGAGATCAACCTTACCAAGACCATCACCTCTCTTTAATTTCAGATATTGTGTGATGGGCACAGGGGAGCTGGTCATGTGGTGGCTTGTTTTGTGTCTCATTATTGTTTGGCTGCTAATTAAAGAAAAAGAAACAACTATGGGGCCTGAGTCAAGTTAATTAAAAGAAGTAATCAGCAGCAAAAACTGGTCACTAATTAAGAAGATGGTAAGAATGAAAACCTGCAGCCACTGCGGCACTCTAGGCCTAGAGTTCGCCACCTCTGGCCTAGTTGCTCTTCTCTGGACCTTTTCTAGTATTCCTATGTCCTTTTTGTAGCCTGGAGACCAAATTTACACCCAGTACTCCAGATACAATACAGTACAATACAATACAGTTTATTTTTGTATAGCCCAAAATCACATAAGAAGTGCCGCAATCGGTTTTAACAGGCCCTGCCTCTTGACAGCCCCCCAGCCTTGACTCTCTAAGAACAGAAGGAAAAACTCCCAAAAAAAAACCTAGTAGGGAAAAAATGGAAGAAACCTTGGGAAAGGCAGTTCAAAGAGAGACCCCTTTCCAGGTAGATTGGGCGTGCAGTGGGTGTCAAAAGAAGGGGGTCAATACAATACAATGCAGTACACAGAACAGAACAATTTCTCAATATAGTAAGAAATAAAAAATATAAATTTTAGAAGTACAGAGCAGAATTTAACAATAGATGATATATCCCATAGTAAGATTTGGATTTGTGTAGAGTCCTGGAGACCTCATCCTTCAAGCTGCCTCCCCCATTTGGCCATTCCACATCTGAAACAGAGCTGGGCCAGCTATCCGATGAAAGGACCCCTCTTTTCCACGATTCCTGCGATCCTCCATCTGGGATGACTTTTCCTTAGGCAGGCAAAACAACTTGGCAGGTGGGCCATGGCACCAAGTGCCACATTTGAGTACCGAGAAGAAAAACAGAATAAGTGAGGGTTAGTATACAATTATAACTGTCATGTTACTTATGTTTTAGTGCTAATGACTAACAACAGAGATGCAGTCTGTACAGTTAATCAGCAGCTCTAGTCAGGATATGCTAAACTGAAGTAGTGAGTCTTCAGCCGGGATTTAAAAGCTGAGACCGAAGGGGCATCTCTTATAGTAGCAGGCAGACCATTCCACAGTTTAGGGGCCCTATAACTAAAAGCTCGACCTCCCATTGTTATTTTATTAATCCTTGGAATCATAAGCCGACCGGCATCTTGAGATCTTAATGTGCACTCTGGTTTGTAAGTCATGATAAGTTCAGACAAGTAAGCCGGACCTCGACCATTTAATGCTTTATATGTTAAAAGAAGGATTTTGAAATCTGCCCTAAACTTAACCGGGAGCCAGTGTAAGGATTTAGATGAGGCCTCACCAGTGTGTTATAAAGCTTGAGCAGAACCTCCTGTGACTTGTACTCCACACATCAAGGTGCTATATAACCTTACATTCTGTCAGCCTTCTTAATGGCTTCTGAACACTGTCGGGAAGTCGATAGCTTAGAGTCCACTACGACTCCTAAATCCTTCTCATAAGGTGGACTCTCGATTATCATACCTCCCATTGTGTATTCAAACCTCACATTTTTACAACCAATGTTAATTCTTTACATTTATTGGCATTCAATTTCATCGTCCACAAATCTGTCCTGTGAGTCTGTATCTTTGTTTTTTGATGTTTCTGCTGCTCCTTGCATTTGAATTTCCCCTTCAGGTTAGTAAAGTTTTATCTAATCTAATTTAATTAGGGTATGGAATTTTTTCAGTATCATGACCAAATTTGGATTTCCTGTCTGCCACACTGGGTCAATATTGCCCCGATTTTCAAATCCCAATTGAGCCATTGTTGGCTGCCCATATAGGCCAGTATGTTTGCCTAAACTGGGATTACACTGGTCTGACATCAGGAATTAGGAATAAGGCAGGGACAATCCCTGGATGGGACGCCAGCCCATTGCATGGTGAACACACACACACACACACACAAACACTATAGGGACAAATGCTTTTATCACTTAAGGTCCTACTCATAATTAGTCATGTCATGTCAGTCATTTTCCAACCCGCTTTATCCTAGGTCTGCTGGATCTAATCCCAGCCAACACAGGGCACAAGGCAGGAACAAACCCCGGGCAGGGCACCAACCCACTGCAGTCATGTCATGTTATTTTCTAAATGATTTAATCCAGAAAAAGATCAATTGTAGGTCTGGAGCCACAATTGGACAAATTGTCTGTAAATGGAGACATTTTAGTACTGTGGCAACTCTCCCTAGAAGTGGACACCAAGCCAAGATGACTCAAAAGGTCCAATGCAGAATACTCAATACGGTAAAAAACTAACCCATGGGTAACAGCTAAAGGCCTGAAGGGATGACTGGAAGAGGTGAACATCTTTGCCATTTTTGTTCACGAGTCTACTAAACATAAAACATTGAACAGGTGGAAGCCGCCGTTCTCCAAAAAATTGACCATCCTGACAGCCCACTATGACATGCGGAAAATCTTTTGTGGACTAAAGAAACTAAGGTTGAATTGTTCTGGAAGAATGTACCGCAGTACGTTGTAGTTGCCAGGAAGCAAGGACCTGACAAATGTAGGATTTATACCCAGCCAGTAGGCCATAACGGAAAGGGCAGACGTACCACACCACCGTGAGCAGCTCATTCCCCCCCATAACAACAGGCTGCAACAAAGAAGAGGAGTTTTATTTGTGTGAAACTCTTACAGAGAAGAGTTTCCCACACTTCAACCACAGTTACAGTTACAAGTACAATTCAGCACACAGACACTCTGTCGTTCCTTGGTTGTCTCTTTTCTCCTCTCTTCAGCACCTTCACTCCTCACAGCAAGCATTGTCCTCCTCCTCACGACTCTGGCTCCCGGAGTTGAGGCAAACAGCTCCTTTTATGTAATCCCTGGTAGTACTTCCAGTGTCCCAAAGCTCTGGCTTGTAAGCACTATTGGGTGATGTTGGAGCTCGAAGCAAGTGGGGTCCGCCAGTCTCTTCCGCTCTCCCTGGTGGCACCAACAGAACCCAACAGTGCTGAGTCGATAAACTCCACTTCCCAAGATGCCCTCTGGGAAGGCTGCCATCTAGCGCCCTAGGGGAGACAAAGCCCTGTGTAAGGTTCCCAGCATCCTTCACAACAGGTGGCAGTGTTCCTCAGCGCTCTTTAGGACACCAGCAGGGTGGTATGGGAGTTGGAGTCTGGAGTCGCAGCCCTGTCGGGGTCTTTGTGAACCACCAGAGGGCTCTGCCGGGGGGAGGATTGCCCTGATCTGTGTACAACCCGGAAGTGCTTTAAAGGACTGGAAACAGGAAGCAGTTCTCGGGTCGACTTTAAAAGAGTGCCCCCCCTTGCTGCACCTAGAGGAGTTACAGTTGGGAGGTAGGGGGCGACACTCAATTGTGGGAAGGAAGGAGGAAGAGAACTAGTTGATTTATTGCTACTGGGATTGAGCGTTGGAAGGGCGAAGTGTGCTGTGGTTTCATAAATATCTTTAATTTAAACCTCAATGTGTGTTTGGTATTATTGTGTTTTAGGTTTGGGTTCAAGGGTGCCCCCTGGTGGTTATAACAACATGAAGCCATCATCCCACCGGTGAAGAACAGTGGAAAGAACATCATGATTTGGGGCTAATTTGCTCTTTCAAAGTCTGAAAAGCCCATCACCGAGAAGAGAATGAATTCCCAAGGTATGCTAACAGGACAATGTCAGGGGAATGGATTAAAAAAAAAAAAAAAGAAAACCAAATGTTTGGAGTGGGCGGCACGGTGGCGCAGTGGGTAGCGCTGCTGCCTCGCAGTTGGGAGACCTGGGGACCTGGGTTCATTTCCCGGGTCCTCCCTGCATGGAGTTTGCATGTTCTCCACGTGTCTGTGTGGGTTTCCTCCGGGCGCTCTGGTTTCCTCCCACAGTCCAAAGACATGAAGGTTAGGTGGACTGGCGATTCTAAATTGGCCCTAGTGTGTGCTTGGTGTGTGGGTGTGTTTGTGTGTGTCCTGCGGTGGGTTGGCACCCTGCCCAGGATTGGTTCCCTGCCTTGTGCCCTGTGTTGGCTGGGATTGGCTCCAGCAGACCCCCGTGACCCTGTGTTCGGATTCAGCGGGTTGGAAAATGGATGGATGGATGCATGTTTGGAGTGGGCCAGTCAGAGCCTGGGACCTCGAGAGAGCTTCTAACAACAGACATCCGAAGACCATGGCTGAACTGAAGCAATTCTGTAAGAAAAGATGGTCCGGAATTCCCCCTGAACATTGCACAGCTCTGATCCACAGTTACCGGAAGCTTCCAAAAGGAGGTCCTGTCAGTTCTTAAATCCAAAGGTTCACTGAGTTTTTCCAGAGCACATTGCGGATGTTTGGCGCGTGTGTTCACTAAAGACATGAAAGACTGGAATTGTTTATGTGTTATTAGCGTAAGCCCGTTGTGTTTGGCCATAACTTCTGACCTAACACGATGTGATAGAACTGGGGGTGTCAGCGAGCCCTAAACCCCAAAACACAGTGTGATACAAAGGCGCTATATGAGCGCTGACCCGATACAGACTGACATCTAAATAATATAATGTTTTTTCTTATTTTTCTTCACCTGTGGGAGCACGTCTTCCCCGTGTCCCACAGGCTCAACACAGTCCCAAACGCACAAGCAATACACCAAGACTAAATCTTCTTCTTTGAATCGTCCACTCCTCTCTGGCACCTTTGTCCCCCTCCTCCCGACTCTGGCTCCTTGAGTGGTGGTTGCTGGCTCCATTTATAGCCCACCCGGAAGCGCTCCAGGCGTTTCATGACCTGCATCCGGTTGCACTTTTGGCCATATGGGCTCAGGAGGCCCTGGTGGTGGCCACGGAGCCCAATAGGGCTAAGTCCCGAAATCCCATGCCTGTGGCCGCAATGCAACCCAGTGGGGCTGCCACAAAGCGTCGTGTTGGACCATGGTTGTTCCCCCAGATCATGTACAGAAGGGGTGACGGCCATCCGCCACAACGAACACACAAAGAGTCCCAGGTTCAAATAATGGAAGGTTTATTCACCAAATACCTCCAACGATAGCACAAGCACAAGTAATTTCTCACACACTACACGATTCACCTCTCCTTACACTTTTAAGTGTTGCTCCACGTCCTCCCAGCTCCGACTCTCCTGGATAAGGGAGTGCGGCCCCTTTTATTCAGGACCTGGGAGTACCTCCGGTGCCAGGGCGACTGCCCGATGGAAGTACCTCTGGGTCACACGGAAGTAAATTGGGGTGCGCATCTCCCAACAGCACCCATGGATCACCAGCAGGGCTGTGTTTCCGGACAACATCTCCCAGCATTCCCTGCTGGTTCCCAAATGGGCACCGACATGGAGGGCTTCTACCATCTAGCATCCTGGGGGAATAACACATCCCCTTGCAACGTCTTTTACAACTGATGGGCTTCTGGCCATCACTTCTGGGTCTGGCTCCTTCCTTTATCTTGGTCGGGATGCCCATGTATCTCTATCTGGGTAAGGAATCATCCCCTTCTCTGGTCGGGATGCCCGTCTAACCCATGTGGCACTGATAATGATGATCAGCTACACATTTTATGACCAACAGTTGGAAAAATCATTCCAAAGGGTTGACATACTCTTTCTTGCCACTGTAATTTGAACTTAGAGAGGTCCACGGCCTCCGTTCTGAGCCAGCTGGCAGCCCACCTCTCCTCTCCCCCTGTGCCTCTTTCTCCTATTGAGGTGCAAATTGTGAGCACAGCAGATAAACTTCACCTCCGTAGCCTACAAACAGACGAGATGGCATTTCTGCTTTGCCTTATTTGTTCAAGATTTCTATTTGAAGCAGAAATTGCTTTCACATGAGCTCTGGCAGACAGCGTCAGCAGATTTTCTGATCAAATTAAATATGGGGGGGCGGGCGAGGGGGGCAGTGGTTGTACTGATCTTTAATTTAATAACCAGGGTAGAAGTAAGGAAACATTGTCAATTGTTCTCTTGTCCCATACTTTGAAACATTTTAACCCATGGGACTCCAAAGTGCTTTTCATAACGCTACGACACCACGTCTGGGCCTGATATAGTGCCTTTCAATTGCCAGTCTATTACAAGGCTTGTGGCACAGAGGTGCTGAAGGGGCTCACGCTGTCAACTGGTGGGTATATGGGATTTTACGGGGTATCCTGATTGTCTCAAATTTCACTTTATTGCTCCACCAAACAAGGGGGCTGCTGAAGTTGGGAAATGCCAGAATGCGCTACGCTGTCACCCAAGGAGAGACTGAGCCTCGTTTTTTGGGAAAAGCCATAGTGGACAAATTTGATTGAGGGATTGATCGATGGATCACGTAATCGGTTGTTTGATTAAATCATTCTCTTGGATGGAGACATTGCCAAGCTGTCAACATTCCACACCGGTAGCCTTGTGTCAGGTGAAAGCAAGAGAGCATGGACACCATCATCGTTAAAACAAGAAGGTGTGGTGCCCAGCTCCCCAGACACCTGACACACAGGCCCTGGACACAAGTTTGCCACAAAGAAGAGGATTTTTATTTGTGTGAAACTCTTACAGGGAAGAGTTTCCCACACTTCAACTACAGTTGCAGTGACAAGTGCAATTCAGCACACAGACACTCTGTCGTTCCTTGGTTGTCTTTTTTCTCCTCTCTTCAGCACCTTCACTCCTCACAGCAAGCATTGTCCTCCTCCTCCTCACCACTCTGAGGCAGACAGCTCCTTTTAAGTGATCCCCGGTAGTACTTCCAATTTCCCAAAGCTCTGGCTTGTAAGCACTTCCGGGTAATGATGAGCCCGACCAAGCAGGGCTCGCCAGTTCCTTCCTCTCCCCCTGGTGGCACCCACAGAACGCCAACAGGGCTGAGTCGATAAACTCCACTTCCCAAGATGCCCTGTGGGAATCTGTGGCTATGTCGTAGCCCAGTGGGAGCTGCCAACTAGTGCCCTGGGGGAGACAAAGCCCTGCATAAGTTTCCCGGGCAGTGTCCTCCACAATGGATATAGACTGGACACACCATCAGAGGAGAGCAAGAACTGCCTTCCACTGGACCCCAGAAGGGTTACATAAGAGAGACACGTGGAGGTGAACTGTGGAAAAGGAACTGAAGACCATGAACCACAGCTGTGGCAGCACACAAAAAGTTACTCAAGACAGATAGAAGTGGAGGAACATTGCTACTGCCCTTCATGCCAACTGTCAGAATGGGCAACAGATGATTAAGTCATTGTCTTTTGGTTGTTTGCTTGATGTGGGCTGATTGAGCAATTGGATGGTTACTTGGTTGATTGGTTGTATGACTGTTTAGATATTTGATCGATTGGTTGATTTATTGACTACTAGTCTGATTGATTTTTAGGTCAGTTGGTAAAGTGAGCTATTGGTTTACCAGTTGGTTGGTTGATTAATTGAAAAGTGTATTGGTTGAAGGTTGGTTGATTGCTTCATAGATTAGATGATCGATAAATCATTTGGTTTATGTTATGATTTAATCTCACATGTGGACAAGGTGAATACTCAAGAAAAGGTCTTCCAGGAATGTTTTTGGACCTTTTTGGCCTGAATTTCCGACCAATTCCGATTAATTCAGTTTCCAAATCATTTCTCAAACTCGGTCAGTTCACTGGCATAACAGTTGGTTTGGTTGGGCTGACTGATTAGATATCTGACTGATTGGTTGGTTAGCTAGTTGGATGACGGTGTGATCGATGTGTTGGTTGAGTCATTGATTGGTTAGATGGTTGGTCGATTGGACAGTTGATAGGCTGGATGGTCCATTGACTGACTGAGTAATTCAATCCTTGTATTTTTCTGCAGGTTGATTGGAAGATTAAGCCACCGAGTGATTGACTGGATGATTCTTTGATTGGGTTATTGATTAACTCATTGAGAAGTTGATATATTGGTTGGTTGAATGATTTATTGGCTTTACAGTTTTGACTTTTTGTTTAATTGATCTGTTGGATCGTTGGCTCATTAATGGACTTGTTGGGTAATTGGGTACTTGTTTAGTTGGCTAATTTATTCGATTAATTGTTTAGTTGGTTGTGGGGTTTGCTTCTATATGGACAGTTAATTGATTAGATTTCATTGTACGGTTGATGATTGATTGATTGACAAACTCGCTTAGCACTTTCTTTCTTTCTTTCAATGTATTTTTTCTATTTTCTATTTTTGTACGATGGTGCATGACATTCTATTGATCGTTGTTTATGTGACTCTACTCAGTGTATGGAGTCCACCCCTGGTCAATGGAATTGACTGAACTGATTCTAAAAGGCACACAGACCTGCCTATAGAAGGCCCCACAGGTGAACAGACAACAAGCCATGAAGTCAAAGGAATTGACTTCAGAGCTCAGCGAGAGGAACTGTGTCAAGGCATAGATTTGTGGAAGACTTAAAAAAAATTCTAAGTTCCCAAGAGCTTAGGGGTCACCATAATACTTAAATGGAAGACGGTTTGACCAACCTTGACTCTTCCTAAAGATGGCCACCCAAGCAAATTGAGCAATTTGGGGTGATGGGCCTTCATAAGAAAGGTGACCGAGAGCTTGATGGTCACTCTGGCTCCAGAGAACCTGCGTGGAGACAGTAGAAATGTCACAAAGGACAACCAGCAATGTAAAACTCCACCAATCCTGGCTGAGTGGCCAGATGGCAAAAAATGGAAGGCTGTTTGGAGTTTGGAAAAAGGCACCTAGAGCCCTCTCAGACTGTGAGAAGCAAGACACCCTGGACTGATGATACCATAGTGGTGTCATGTCTGGTGGAAATAGACACTCTACAATACAGCTCCAATGGTGAGCAGTGGCCTTGGAATATCAAGGACTGGGACGTTAGTCGTTGTTGAGGGAGAGCTGAGCAGAGCAAAGTACAGAGACAGACATCATAGAAATCTGCTCAGATCACTCTGGACCTCAGACTGGATGGATGGTTGGCTGATGAATGGACTTGTTGGGTAACTGGGTAGTTGATTAGATGGTTGATTTGTTGATTGACTGGTTAAGGGATTTATTGCTTTTTCAATAGCTGAGTGACTGGATTTGTTGCATGGCTGCTGAATAATTAACACATTCTCAAATGGCTTTGTCACTTTGTTAGTCTTTGTTTGTTTGTTCATGACATGGAGTGGAAAAATCTTCATTCTTTGAACTGCAGACTGTTAATATTCTATATTTTATATATACTATTTAGGAAGTGGATGTAGACGTGGTGCACTACTACAGGGCCTTGGGGGTCCACATCAATGACAGGTCGGACTGGTCTCATACAACAGAGGAACTAGAGAAGAAAGGGAGGAACAGACTCTTCTGCCTTACGAGACTGAGCTCATTTAATGTGGAAAGTGACATCCTCACATCTTCTATAACTCTGTGATGGTCACTGTTGTGTGCTGGGCTGGTAATGTCACTTCAAGAGAGGCCCAACAAATCAACAGGCTCATTAAAAGGGCAGGCTCAGTTATGGGGCACACTCTGGACCACCTGGAGAGAATTAAAACAAAAACTGAGTGTCATTATGAACAACACTGCACATCCTCGCTCTGAAACACACACACACACCAAGGACTTTCAGACAATGAATTATTCTGCAGAAGTGTGGAAGGAAACATGACTGGGGGTCCTTTATACCATCAGCAATATGCCTATAGAGACTCATCGGGACTGCAAGGTCAGATGTTTTTCTTTGAAAAACAAAAAAAAAAAAAAAAAAAAAAAAAAAAAACATCAAGCGAGTTGCAGACCAAACTCCTTGTTGATGAGAGAAGTCAGAGGAGAATGGCCAGACTAGGAACTCAGAAGATCACCTTATATAAAATGAAGTCAGCAGAAAAGCACCTGATAATGCAAAACACATCATTCCTTAAAGGCAGAAGACCCTGTCAGGTGTTTTCCACTCCTGCCAAGAACAGAAAGCAGAGGCTCTCCAAAACTGGACAGCTGTCGACTGGGAAAGCGCAACCTGGTCTGCTGAATCTCAGTTTCTGAGGAGTACCACAGATGGCCGGGTCTGAACTTGAATGCATGCAGCCAACCTGCCTTGTGTTAACATCCCAACATGGCCACAACTTACCCATTTATTAATGGTTACTTCCAGCATGATAACACACTTTATGAAAAAACAAACTGGATTCATGAACATGGAAATGAGTTCAGTGATCTTCAGTGGCCTTCCCAAACACTGGATCTTTTTCTTCTTCCTCTTCATCTTTTCCATCTTCTGTGTGGGGTCAATGTACTTTATCAACCTTCTCGATGCAGCTCGATCCTCCACTTTCTATGCAGAAATTTTATACTCTTACCCCCCTCATCCTCCTCCTCCTTCTTCTTCTACTACTTCATTTTCTTGTTCTTCTTCTCCTTACTCTTCATCTTTTCCCATATCTGTGTGGGGTCAATGTACTTGATCAACCTTCTCCATACAGCTCAGTCCTCCACCTTCTATGCAGGAATTTCATACTCTTATCCTTCTCCTCCACATCATCCTTCTTCTAATTCTTCTTCTCCTTACTCTTTATCTTTTCCATCTTCTATGTGTGGTTTATGTGCCTGATCAGCCTTCTGCAAACAGCTCAGTCCTGCACCTCCTTGCCAGTCAAGGTCTTTTCCTTTAGATCTTCTTTCACTTTATCCAAACACCTCCACTTTGGCCTCCCTTGCATTCTCTTCTCGTGGACTTCCACTCCCATCACTCTTTTGCCTACACATCCATTGTCTCTCCTCGTCACATGTCCATACCACTTCAGCCTACTTTCCTGTCATTTCTTAGGTGTCTCACCCATTTTTGTTGTACCTCTGATGGTCTCATGTCTCCTTCTGTCCTTTTCTGAAACTCCAAACATCCATCTCAATATTCCCATTGCTACCACATCCAACTTCTTCTCCTGCACTCACTTGACTGCCCAGGTCTAAGCTTCATACATCATTGCTGGTCTTATCACTGTCTTGAAAACATACCTTTAACTTTCTCCTTAATTCTTTAATCACACAATACTCTTGATACCTTCGTCCAATTGTTCCATCCACACTTCTCTCTAAGGGTTATCTCTGCTTCTAATTCCACATCTTAGACTAACACATACTGTATTTAAACTTCTCCATTCTTTTCACTAGCTCCCCCTGCTGACTAACTTGTAAATCCTGATCATCATTAGAATTCATCTTCTTATTATTTATCTTCAACCCTTTATCTTCCAAACATCTTCCCTCTGTCAAATTCCAAAAGTAGTGAATCTATCCACCAGGGGGCAAACCAGTGTAACTTGTTGCCAATCCAAAGATTGGCTAAATAGAAAGGGTTAGTATCAGGATGGGCATATGGCTGTAAAACGTTAGCCAACACCTTAAGATGGAATCTGCCCTGTCACCAGATCTGAATCCATCAAAACACCTTTGGGATGTGGTAGAACAGGAGTTTAATGTTGTCACACACGTGCGCTTGGGAGGCAATCAAAGGGCTCAAATCGGGACACTGAGACACAAGACAAGGGGTTGGTATTATTATTATTATGGTATTATTGCCTTTTCTCCCTCTCTACAAAACTCAGGAAGAAAAGACCTCATAAACCAATCACTTCTGCTTGTCCCTGACCTCACTTCTGGCCCTGCTGATGACATCACTACCGCCACCCTCAGATGACCTCACATTGTTTCCTTCCTACCAACACGCCCTTCCTCTTCCTCCACTAGAAAAGCCAGCTGTCTTCACTTCCCCTCAGCCCCAGCTTTGGAACTCATAAAGATCAGTCCTTTGAAACAACTTGTATTTTTTCACAATATATGGGGTGGATCTCCAAATCTTTCTTACAATGTGCATCTGACAAATCAGCAGAAACTGTGTGATGCCATCAAGCCAACATGGACCAAAATCTCAAGTTTTCCAACATCTTGTGAAATCCATGCCATTAAGAACTGAGGCTGTTTTGAGGGCAAAATGAGACCCTAACCAGTACCGGTATAGTGGTCCTAAGAATTTGCTTAGCGAATGTAAATAACGTAAAATTTCTTCTTCTTCTTTCAGCTGCTCCCATTAAGGTTCACCACAGTGGATCATCTTTTTCTGTATCCTCCTGTCCTCTACATCTTACACTGTTACACCTATCACATTCCATGAACCTCCTCTTAGGCCTTCCTCTTCTCCTCTTGCCTGGCAGCTCTATCCTTACCACCCTTCTCTCATTATACCCAGCATCTCTCCTCTGCACATGTCCAAACCAACCCAATCTCGCCTCTCTGACTTTGCCTCCCAATTGTTCAACTTGAGCTGACCCTCTAACGTCCTCATTTCTAATCCTGTCCGTCCTCGTCACACCCAGTACAAATCTTAGCATCTTTAACTCTGCCATTTCCAGCTCTGTCTCCTGCTTTCTGGTCAGTGCCACCGTCTCCAACCCTTATAACACAGATGGTCTCACTACCAACCTGTAGACCTTCCCTTTCACTCTTGCTGATACCTGTCTGTCACATATCGCTCCTGACACTCTTCTCCACCCATTCCACCCTGCCTGCACTCTCTTTTTCACTTCTCTTCCACAATCCCCATTACTCTGTACTGTTGATCCCAAGTATTTAAACTCATCCACCTTTGCCAACTCTACTCCCTCATCCTCACCATTCCACTGACCTCCTTCTCATTCACACACATGTATTCTGTCTTGTTCCTACTGACCTTCATTTCTCTCCTCTCTAGAGCATATCTCCACCTCTCCAGGGTCTCCTCAACCTGCTCCCTACTCTTGCTACAGATCACAATGTCATCAGCAAACATTACAGTCCACGGGGACTCCTGTCTAATGTCGTCTGTCCATCACCAGTGCAAATAAGAACTCTACCTAACAAGGATGGTCTAAATCAGTCCTTATGGTTTTCAGGCTTCACATGGAAGAAATTCATGATGATGGTCATGTGGTCATCTGGGACACCCGCCATTCAATCTATAAACACAGGGTGGAGGGCAGCATGGTACCTTGATCAGATGGTGATGGCGCAGATTTCCAACACAGAAGAACTGGAAAAGACAGCAGAGAAAAGTTCAGATTAGTAAGGAATTACAGATGATAATTCAATGGCCTTATAGACTAATAGGGATTCAACTAAAATGTAGCAACGAAAAACCATTGTGGAAAACCAGGGCCATACAGCTCCTCAAACATGACATAGACAGGAACAGAGACACAAGTCCAAAAGCAACACACAGTTTATTTCCTAATGGGGCAGCTCTATTCCCCACTCCCCACTCCAGAGCACAGTACATAATCACCAGCAGTAATAATGCTCAGTCCTTTCTCTCTCTCTTTCTGTTCTTCTCCTTTCTTTCTCTCTGCAGCCTCCAATCCTCTCCCAGCAAGCTTTGTCCTCCACCTCCCGACTCTGGCTCCTCGAACGGAGTGAGGCAGTCTCTTTTATGGGGCTCTTATATAGTGCTCTCAGACCCTGTACCGGGTGGGGCTCCAAAACTGTTCAGGCGCCTCCTGGCGGTGGCCACGGGCCACAGCAGAGTTGAGCTTCTAAGCCAGGAGAGTATTGCCCTGAATATGTCCTCTTCCCGGGTCCTTCCATCATTTTATAATAACAGATTTTTAGCGTTTTTTTAAATTGCTCTACAGCATTAGCCTGGCAAATTTCTACTGGTAAAGTATTTCATATTTTATGTGCACAGCAGCAAAAGGCCGTCTCACCGCTTGTTTTTAGGTTGGCTCTTGGAATTATAAGCAGACTGCAATTCGAAGATCTGAGGTTACGACTTGGAGTGTAAGGGGACAGGCCTTCCAAAATATAGGATGGGGCGAGATTATTAAAGGCTTTGTAAACAGTTAGTAGTATTTTAAAGTCAATTCGAAATGACACGGGTAACCAGTGTAACGATGCTAAGACTGGTGTGATGTGCTCAGATGTTCTTGTCCTAGTTAAGATGCTGGCTGCTGCTTTCTGCACTAACTGTAACCGATTGAGGTCTTTCTTAGGTAGTCCTGTAAGGTGTGCATTCCAGTAATCTGGTCGAGTGAAAAGAAAAGCGTGAACTAATTTTTTAATCACCATGCAAAGTTATGAGAGGTCTAACTCTAGCTATATTCCTTAAATAAGAGGTTAAATAAATAATACTGAAGAGACGTTCATTTTAGGCAGACTTTTTGCGCTCCTTCCTCACAAGTGCTTCTCTGCTGGAAGGAAATATTTTCAGTTTCAACTTAGATGCCTTCCATCTCTAATTCCGATGACTCACTCCGATTTATTTATTTTTTTTGTTGTTGTTCCATGCAAATATTTTGCAAATGGATTGCAGACGACTTTAAAGCAAAGCGTTTTCAGAATATATTATGTAAATTCTTTCTTACAGCTGTACTCCTAGTGTTGTCAGACTCCCAGATGCCAAGGACTCTCACAACTTTGTGTTCCTTTGCCAAAAAAGTCACCATTTCCCATCTTTTTTCAATACTGGGGACTGGCCAGTCTGCTGGATTTGGCATTGTTTGCAGCAGTGCTTGGACCTTTGCTGGGTTTTGTGCAAATCTGCTCAATCTCTGCTTTCATTTCAAATTGAGCTGTTTGCTCTGCTAGTCAGGCAGTCCCATCATGAAGGTTAGGTGCAAGTGAGTGTGTGGATGCACCACATGATAAGATGGTGTCCCATCCAGGCTTGGTTCCCCCTTTGCATTGAATTCTACCAGGACAGATTCATCCATATTGCAGCATAGGGTGGTACGAAAAAATGGTGGACAGCTGCAGGTTTTGCGAATGCAAGGCGTAATAAAGGTGTCTTTAAAGAAGGGCAGAGGGGTCCCAGTGTCCTTTTCTGCGGTGTCCACTCTCTGTTGTAGGACTCTGCTGTCAGACACACTGCATCTCTCAAACCAGATGGTGATACAATTAGTCAGAACGCTCTCAATGGTGCCCCTTTAAAATGTGGTGAGAATAGATGGAGGTGGGCTTGACAAAGGAAGTGGAGATGCTGCTGTGCCTTCTTGACTATTAAGATGGCGTTAGTTGAACCAGTAAGCAACTCTGATTTGGAGAAAAATGGTATTGACCAATAAATGAATGAATGAATGAGTGACTGGGTGGATCACTATTGAATGTTGGGCAAACCCATTTAATAAACAAAATCCTAGAAAAACCATGCAGGGTGGCACAATGATAAAGTTGTCTGCAGTATACCAATAAATCTATTTTTCTCAGCAGCCTAATACATCTATTTTTTCCAGGTTCAGGGAGTACCTAGAAACACGCAGAAACTCAGTCAAGGTGGCGCTCCATGTTCCAAACTGAGATGGTCTGGTTTTATGGAGTCCCATCCAGAAGGGGTGGGGATATGTCTGGGTGGGGTCAGCTGCCCTCACTTGGTGGCTTCTCAGAGCTACAGGTGGAAATGGAGAGTCAGATAGTGTGAACAGCCCCTCTCATCCTAGAGTGGTACTACGTACCTCAGCAGAGCCAGGAAGGTGATCCCCAGGTGCGCATGTGTGACTAGATATACAGTGCATCCGGGAAGTATTCCCAGCGCATCACTTTTTCCACATTTTGTTACGTTACAGCCTTATTCCAAAATGGATTAAATTCATTTTTTTGCTCAGAATTCTACACACAACACCCCATAATGACAACATGAAAAAAGTTTACTTGAGGTTTTTGCAAATTTATTAAAAATAAAAAAACTGAGAAATCCCATGTCCATAAGTATTCACAGCCTTTGCTCAATACTTTGTTGATGCACCTTTGGCAGCAATTCCAGCCTCAAGTCTTTTTGAATATGATGCCACAAGCTTGGCACACCTATCCTTGGCCAGTTTCGCCCATTCCTCTTTGCAGCACCTCTCAAGCTCCATCAGTTTGGATGGGAAGCGTCGGTGCACAGCCATTTTAAGATCTCTCCAGAGATGTTCAATCGGATTCAAGTCTGGGCTCTGGCTGGGCCACTCAAGGACATTCACAGAGTTGTCCTGAAGCCACTCCTTTGATATCTTGGCTGTGTGCTTAGGGTCGTTGTCCTGCTGAAAGATGAACCGTCACCCCAGTCTGAGGTCAAGAGCGCTCTGGAGCAGGTTTTCATCCAGGATGTCTCTGTACATTGCTGCAGTCATCTTTCCCTTTATTCTGACTAGTCTTCCAGTCCCTGAAAAATATCCCCACAGCATGATGCTGCCACCACCATACTTCACTGTAGGGATGGTATTGGCCTAGTGATGAGCGGTGCCTGGTTTCCTCCAAACGTGGCATTCACACCAAAGAGTTCAATCTTTGTCTCATCAGACCAGAGAATTTTCTTTGTCATGGTCTGAGAGTCCTTCAGGTGCCTTTTGGCAAACTCCAGGCGGGCTGCCATGTGCCTTTTACTAAGGAGTGGCTTCCGTCTGGCCACTCTACCATACAGGCCTGATTGGTGGATTGCTGCAGAGATGGTTGTCCTTCTGGAAGGTTCTCCTCTCTCCACAGAGGACCTCTGGAGCTCTGACAGAGTGACCATCGGGTTCTTGGTCACCTCCCTGACTAAGACCCTTCTCCCCCGATCGCTCAGTTTAGATGGCCGGCCAGCTCTAGGAAGAGTCCTGGTGGTTTCAAACTTCTTCCACTTACGGATGATGGAGGCCACTGTGCTCATTGGGACCTTCAAAGCAGCAGAAATTTTTTTGTAACCTTCCCCAGATTTGTGCCACGAGACAATCCTGTCTCAGAGGTCTACAGACAATTCCTTTGACTTCATGCTTGGTTTGTGCTCTGACATGAACTGTCAACTGTGGGACCTTATATAGACAGGTGTGTGCCTTTCCAAATCATGTCCAGTCAACTGAATTTACCACAGGTGGACTCCAATGAAGCTGCAGAAACATCTCAAGGATGATCAGGGGAAACAGGAGGCACCTGAGCTCAATTTTGAGCTTCATGGCAAAGGCTGTGAATACTTATGTACATGTGCTTTCTCAATTTTTTTATTTTTAATAAATTTGCAAAAACCTCAAGTAAACTTTTTTCACGTTGTCATTATGGGGTGTTGTGTGTAGAATTCTGAGGAAAAAAATGAATTGAATCCATTTTGGAATAAGGCTGTAACATAACAAAATGTGGAAAAAGTGATGTGCTGTGAATACTTTCCGGATGCACTGTTTTGTACTGGACGGCTGGGATGGATTGGCCAGGAGGACAGAGCAGTGAATATTCAGGGGCAGTTTGTGTCCAATCTGAGCCAGGAGCTGGACATGCCATGCCAACAGAAATAAATAACTCATTACATTTATATAGCGCTTTTCTCAGTACTCAAAGCGCAATCCACACAGGGAGGAACCAGGAAGCAAACCCACAATTTTCCACAGTCTCCTTACTGCAAAGCAGCAGGACTACCACTGCACCACCTGTGAGGACACAGAAGATCCTTGCCCAGCCAGGAGGCAATAGTAGGGGATGGACTTGGAGAGGCAGCATATCAAGGCTGTATGCACCTCCTGTGTACTGGCTGACAGTATTTCTGGTGGGTGTACACAGATCCACAACACCAGGGCATTCTGGGAGTCGTAGTCCTGTGAGACAGCCCAGTAGGGGGTGTTGAAGGAAATGGCTATCCTTATTTCTGAAGCTTCAGTCAGGCCTGGAAGTTCTTCCTAGGTACAATGTGGTGGTACCAGAAGAACTCCTGGGCCTGTTATAAAGGAGGCCAGGTGAGTTGGAGTTGGGAGGTAGAGCACAAGGCTTGCCTGGAAGAGAGTGGAGGAGATTTGTTATTACATTGTGGATAGGGAATCCATAGGTAATCCATAGGTTCCCGGACATTTTTCATTCCCGCATTCCCGGGAATGAAACTGCTGTAATTCCCAAGAAAATGGGAACGGCCAAGCTCGCATATATAGCATGTAAAAGTGTAAAAATCGATCAAGAAATAACAGAGTTATAGTTGAAAATAATTAAGGTGGCGCCATTGCTGCAGCTTGCACTTCATCAGACAACAGCTTTGAAGAGCAACGCGTCAGTCTGTTGCATCCGCATTATCTGTGCCAAGAAACTTGCTATCACAGAATGATGACAAGAAACTGGATGCATCAGTAAAAGCTGAAACGGCGGAGCAACGGCAAGTGCTGGCATTGTTTAGAACAAGTGTATCAGTATCTGATGACTGTGCCGCCTACTTCAGTGGAGGCAGAGCGTGCTTTCTCAGCGGCTGCCGTACTTCTGCACGAAGGTGCGCTCTTGCCTGGATGACCGCAAGCTGGACACGTTAATAATAATAATAATTCATCACATTTATATAGCGCTTTTCTCAGTACTCAAAGCGCTATCCACACAGGGAGGAACCGGGAAGCAAACCCACAATCTTCCACAGTCTCCTTACTGCAAAGCAGCAGCACTACCACTGTGCCACCTGGGAGGACGTTGTGCTTTCTACGCTCTCATTACCACAACTAAAGATACATGTACTTATATGACAGCATGAACTGCTTATAGATAAGGTTAGATTTTTTATTTATGTCGACATATTGCAGTAGTTTTATTAAAAATAAGTGTCGGTCGTTCTAAAAGTGTTCACATGTGAGATCCCCGGGAGCCCGGGATTCCCGGGAATGGATAAACCCATCCGGGAATGGATTCCCTAATTGTGGATACTCATGTGCTGGAAGGAAAAACCTGTGAAAGGTATACTTTTATATAATAAAATGTTACTTCATTTGAACCCCTCACTGTGTATGTGCACTTGTGTTTGGAGTCTGAGGCTCTAGGGTGCAACTTTTGGTGACAATATTGTGACACACATGCATCTTGGAGACAGCTTTAACTCTTTCAGGGCTGATGTCGACTTTTGCCAAAAGGAGGAATTGACTGTGGTAATCAACTGTAAACTGTGACAAAACCGTTATGTTTTAGTTGGACTCTCGTTGTCTGAAGGAATGTTAGATTCATTGGTTTGACCGAGATTTCTTGCGCTCGCGTGAGTAGCAAGGCGCAAGCAATGGCAAAAATGGGACTGACATCTGGTGAGAGATCAAAACAAATGTGTAAAGCAAAATACTCTGCAGACGACATTCTGCCTATTATCTTATGACTTGTCAGACTCCGATTTTGATACAAGTGATTGAAAACGAATGTGAGGTTCCAGCTTCAGCTGATTGGTCCCCAGCTAATCGTGGTACTGACAATGTTCACCAGGTAGAACTGCCACTTAACAATGACAAGAGGTAGAAACCACATTGCAATGCACTGCGACCGTGAGCCCTGCTATTGCTGCCGCCCCAGTCACGCGAAGACAGCCCGACAGCAAACCTGCTACACATTCTTGGCAAACTGGCAGCCACAGCATGCAGCAACAGATGTTTTATGTTGATTTCTGTGTGAAACCATTGCTTTTCACAGACTGTTTTTTGGAAAAAATATTCAGCCCTCAAAGAGTTAAGGCTATGATGGTGGTAATAACTCACCGACCCAGAGGGTGTTTCTGTATACGATGGCTTCTTTCTCTTCTCTTCCGCTACAACACTGATGTCACTTCCAACCTGGAAAGGCACAACTAAGCAACTTGATTGGGATGTCCATCTATCCATGTCCTTCCTTTATCATGGATTCCTAGCCTGCTAAGGAACCGTCCATTGTGGCAGGTGTGGCAGTCAATCCGTGTCTTCTGTGACATATAGTATAGTATAGTATAGTATAGTATAGTATAGTATAGTATAGTATAGTATACAGTTAGGTCCATAAATATTTGGACAGAGACAACGTTTTTCTAATTTTGGTTCTGTACATTACCACAATGAATTTGAAATGAAACAACTCCGATGCAGTTGAAGTGCAGACTTTCAGCTTTAATTCAGTGCGGTGAACAAAACGATTGCATAAAAATGTGAGGCAACTAAAGCATTTTTTGAACACAATCCCTTCATTTCAGGGACTCAGAAGTAATTGGACAAATTAAATAAATGGAAATCAAATGTTCATTTCTAATACTTGGTTGAAAACCCTTTGCTGGCAATGACAGCCTGAAGTCTTGAACTCCTGGACATCACCAGATGTTGGGTTTCCTCCTTTTTAATGCTCTGCCAGGCCTTTACTGCAGCGGCTTTCAGTTGCTGTTTGTTTGTGGGCCTTTCTGTCTGAAGTTTAGTCTTCAACAAGTGAAATGCCTGCTCAGTGGGGTTAAGATCAGGTGACTGACTTGGCCATTCAAGAATTGTCCACTTCTTTGCTTTAATAAACTCCTGGGTTGCTTTGGCTGTATGTTTCAGGTCATTGTCCATCTGTATCATGAATCAATTTGACTGCTGTATTTAGCTGGATTTGAGCAGACAGTATGTCTCTGAACACCTCAGAGTTCATTCGGCTGCTTCTGTCCTGTGTCACATCATCAATAAACACGAGTGTCCCAGTGCCACTGGCAGCCATGCACGCCCAAGCCATCACACTGCCTCCCTCCACCGTGTTTTACAGATGATGTGCTATGCTTTGGATAATGAGCTGTTCCACGCCTTCTCCATACTTTTTTCTTGCCATCATTCTAGTAGAGGTTGATCTTGGTTTCATCTGTCCAAAGAATGTTTTTCCAGAACTGTGCTGGCTTTTTTAGATGTTCTTTAGCAAAGTCCAATCTAGCCTTTCTATTCTTGAGGCTTATGAGTGGCTTGCACCTTGCAGTGCACCCTCTGTATTTACTTTCATGCAGTCTTCTCTTTATGGTAGACTTGGATATCGATACGCCTACCCCCCTGGAGAGTGTTGTTCACTTGGTTGGCTGTTGTGAAGGGGTTTCTCTTCACCATGGAAATGATTCTGCGATCATCCACCACTGTTGTCTTCCGTGGATGTCCAGGTCTTTTTGCGTTGCTGAGTTCACCAGTGCCTTGCTTTCTTTCTCAGGATGTACCAAACTGTAGATTTTGCCACTCGTAACATCTATATATATAATTCACTAAGGCAAGACAACCATGGAAAGCACGCCGGAAGGGGGCGTGGATTCACTAAGCTGCCGACAAGTAAGACACCCATGGCGCACGCAGGAAGGAGCCACGCCCACCAACTCGGATGCGACGCCTTGGAAAACATGCCGTCATTTCTGTTTGTCTGTGCCACGGTCCACATGCAGCTCTGAGCCACGTTGACTTTTCATTAGTCAACCTCAGTGGAACCTTGGTTCACACAGAGGCAGCGCCAGAGAGAGACAGAGGCACACACAGGCAGCACGAGAGAGAGAGCCGCGCAATCCTTTAAAACTGAGGTTAAAACACAATGAAGGAAGCAGTCTTTAAAAACCAATAAGCCCGGTGCCTCTTTTTCATTAGCGTCTCACCTGCTTCACCGCCCTGCAACAGTCGAGACGCTATCTCTGCAGCTGACCTTCTCTGTGCCTGACTCCACTACTGTCAGTCGCCTGATTAAAAATGGTGAACTCCTGCAATGTTACTATCTTACTTGGCTTTTAAATAAAGTTCGGATTTGTTGAAATGTTCCTTTTTTCCCCCCTGTGCTTAAAACTCATTTTAAAAAAAAAGTGTTTATACAACTGCTGCAATGTTACAGAGAGAGAGAGAGGGGGCCCACGTGCTTCTGAGAGAGAGAGGGGGGGGGGTGTGGAGGCTTGCGTGCTGCTGAGAGAGAGGGGGGGGGCTGGGGAGGCTCGCATGCTGCTGAGAGGGGGGGGTGGGGAGGCTCCCGTGCTGCTGAGAGAGAGAGAGAGGGGGGCTGGGGAGGCTCGCGTGCTGCTGAGAGGGGGGGGGGGTGGGGAGGCTCCCGTGCTGCTGAGAGAGAGAGAGAGGGGGGGCTGGGGAGGCTCGCGTGCTGCTGAGAGGGGGGGGGGGTGAGGAGGCTCGCGTGCTGCTGAGAGGGGGGGGGGGGTGAGGAGGCTCGCGTGCTGCTGAGACAGAGAGAGCCTGCGCATGCAGCTGAGCAGGGAGCCTGGGTGTTTATGTCAGTGTTATTCAATGCTTTTACTATTACACTGTGCATTCTATGGTGTAATAATTAACTATATTTGTGCTTAAAAATCTTTAAAAACATATATTTATATACAGTTCGTATGGTCTGGAATGGATTAATTGTATTTACATGCAATCCTATGGGGGAAATTGCTTCGGTTCACGACCAAATCGGTTTTACGACCAGAGGTTTGGAACGAATTATGGTTGTGAACCGAGGTTCCACTGTATATTGAGTCTAGAAAACATGATCAGCAAGTCTTTGATAGGCTGCAACAAAATGATGAAAGAACGGGCAAATTTTTTTCTCACAAGCTGGGTGGGTGTTAGTTAGTTAATTAGTTACTTTTTAAGGAGTTCAAGATTTAATATGCACAAGCGGTAACACTGCAAAAGCAGCCCAAACCAGAAAAGACGGCTGGCAAAAAGTGGCTGACAAATTAAACACGTGTGCATTGTACTTACTGAAAGCGGCGTTACGGATTTTGCAAATGTTCATTATTTCCCTCTGCTTAAAAAACATTAAAAAAGAGGCGTGATTATGCGGCGTATACTACGCCGCGGGTTGGTATGCAGCGTGTAAAACAGTTTGTCGCGGATAATTTGCCTTTTACTTTAACACGAAGACAATTTCCTGTTAGATTTGCCTTTGCAATGACAATTGATAAGGCACAGGGCCAAACTTTCAAAAAGATGTGCATGTATCTGCCAAAACCAGTTTTCAGTCACGGACAGTTGTATGTTGCTCTCTCTAGAGTTCCATCTTTTCATTCACTTACTGGTATGCCTGCAGGAACACGTACAGCGAGCGAGAGAGAGCGAGCGACACACACACGCATACAGGCGCGCGAGAGACAGAGCGCTGGACGCATAAGAATAATAATACTTCATTACATTGATATACCGGTGTTTTCAGTATTCAAAGCGCTATCCACACAGGGAGAAACCGGGAAGCGAACCCAAATCTTCCACAGCAGCACTACCATTGCGCTACAAGGCAGTCAAAGAATGCACCGGCCTCGATTTTGTTTTCACTTCTGTTTACAGCGATCGGATCGTAGCGTGCATTGTTGCAATGTTACTTTTCTTGGTGGCTTATTACATTACGGATGTTTCACATGTTAATTTTTTTCCCTGTGCTTAAAAGACATTAAAAAAGTGTTTCTCAACTGTGACTCCGGAACAACTCGGTACGCAAGCTATATTAAGCGTCAACAACGAAGACTCGCTACACCTTAATGAACAAGTGCTGAAACTTATCCCTACCGACGAAATAACTTTCACCAGCGTGGCCTCCATCGTCACAGACGATCCCGCTTTCAGTCACGGACAATTGTATGTTGCTCTCTCCAGAGGTCCATCTTTTCATTCACTCACAGTGGTATCCACAAACCCACCCCATTTGGACAACTGTGTCGTTCAGCAAGTGTTCACCCATCAATACATAATTATGCGGCGTATGTTACGCTGCGGGTTGGCTAGTTGTAGCTATTTCACGGATGTGTTTTTTCTGTTTTCGCAGCTTAAGGATGGCTTCTTTCACCTGCATGGAGAGCTCCTTTGACCGCATGTTGTCTGTTCACAGCAAAATCTTCCACATGCAAGCACCACACCTCAAATCAACTCCAGGCCTTTTATCTGCTTAATTGATAAGGACATAACGACGGACTTGACCACACCTGCCCATGAAATAGCGTTTGAGTCAATTGTCCAATTACTTTTGAGCCCCTGAAATGAAGGGATTGTGTTCAAAAAATGCTTTAGTTGCCTCACATTTTTATGCAATCGTTTTGTTCACCCCACTGAATTAAAGCTGAAATTCTGCACTTCAACTGCATCGGAGTTGTTTCATTTCAAATTCATTGTGGTAATGTACAGAACCAAAATTAGAAAAAAGTTGTCTCTGTCCAAATATTTATGGACCTAACTGTATATACAGGGTGGCACAGAGAAACAGGAAACTTTCAATTGACATTCAATGCAGGAATAAACACATTACAAAATACATTTAACGATGAAATGTCTTGTACAGGATTTGCAATTAATGATGGTAATCAATATTCCTTCAATATTCATTTTATATTTTGAAGAAACCGTCATGAAGGTGTCGTCTATTTCTCCGTACACATTCTTGACAGCCTGTTGTGGAAATTCTGCATTGCTCAACGTACATTTTTATGCAATTGTTTCGTTCACCCCACTGAATTAAAGCTGAAAGTCTGCACTTCAACTGCATCGGAGTTATTTCATTTCAAATTCATTGTGGTAATGTACAGAACCAAAATTAGAAAAAAGTTGTCTCTGTCCAAATATTTATGGACCTAACTGTAGTATAGTATAGTGTGGTGTATCCATCCATCCATTTTCCAACCCGCTGAATCCGAACACAGGGTTACGGGGGTCTGCTGGAGCCAATCCCAGCCAACACAGGGCACAAGGCAGGGAACCAATCCTGGGCAGGGTGCCAACCCACCGCAGGACACACACAAACACACCCACACACCAAGCACACACTAGGGCCAAGTTAGAATCACCAGTCCACCTAACCTGCATGTCTTTGGACTGTGGGAGGAAACCCATGCAGACACGGGGAGAACATGCAAACTCTACGCAGAAAGGACGCAGGAAGCGAACCTAGGTCCCCAGATCTCCCAACTGCGAGGCAGCAGCGCTACCCACTGCACCACCGTGCCGCCCTAGTGTGGTGTAGTGTTTAGTTAATAGTTAATATAACTAAAAACCAAAGCACTTTTGCATTCTGGGTGGCTCTTTTGTTAATTCAGGCCTGTATGTATCCTCACTTCTTGCACAATTATTAGCCAGTAGTAGTCTGACCTTATCATTATTCCTATGCACATTTTCCAGCCGTATGAACCTGAATGCTTACTGGTTGTAGTCATTTTAAGGTGATAAGTGATTTTTTTAATGAGAGTGGGTGTGGCTTAACGTGATTAACATCTTCTGTTAAGGTTTGCATAATGAAGTGCGGGTCAATCTTCAAACATGTTCTGCTGCCAACGATGAACTTGGTGGACCTTCCAAGCACACGGTGGGGGCGGGACTGGATGTTTAGGGGTGTGGTGTGGCCAATCTTTTGGAGGTGTGGCTGAATGCAAGAGACGCGCAATCCCAGCCACCTTCTCATGTGTGCTGCTCACGTATTCCTGATAATCACAGCTGTAAAGAATCATCAAAGGGCTGGGAATGTATAAAAAAAGATTGGAAAGCCATTCCGTGATGAATGTGAAATCCGAAGGGATGGAGGAGGTAAAAAAAAATGAAATGAAGGGAAGTGAGAGCAGGAGAAGATGTTGGATGTGGTAGCAATGGGAATATTGAGATGGAGGTTTGGAGTTTCAGAAAAGGACAGAAGGAGACATGAGACCATCAGAGGTACAACAAAAATGGGCGAGATACCTAAGAAATGACAGGTAAGTAGGCTGAAGTGGTATGGACATGTGACGAGGAGAGACAAAAATCAAGATCCATTTTTGGGATAAGTGATTGTTTTTTTTTTTTCATTTAAATTAATGATTATTATGTACTCATGTTACTAAAATTCACCTGACAGATGGACTTTTCTGGAACAGATTAACTTTGCCAAGCAGGGGAAGCCCTCATAATGGAAATAAAATACAAAATAAAAAGGGAGACCCCATGCAAGGCATACTTCAGCATACTCAATATGAAGGCTGCTGCCACCTGACAGGTCCATGTTAATTCTTTAAAAGTCAGAGCAAAACATGAGAAAAGCCCCTCATAGCGCAGTTTAATCGCCGCATGCTGCCGAGGAATGACATGTGATGCACATATGGAAGCACTTAGGAATGAATTAGTTACAAATCAAAATTACTTGGAAAAGCAATTTATAGTTAGATTGTAGTTTTTGTTGGAGCGACTGTATCTTTATTGCCTGTAATGTATTTTATATTTCCAAATCTCACTTTGTCAATTTGTAGGCACCCGCACCACCATCCGCACCCCCCCCCGCTCCCCCTGGCTCCCTCAAAAGAAGCCCATCAATTCAAAGACGTTTGCTTGTGTGCTGCCAAAACCCCAGAAGAACGTTTTCTACTCTCAACTCCGTATTTGCGATCACGATTACTTGAAAAAGTGCGCTGCCTAATTTGTGTAACGCTTTGAGACGGCAAGTCGTGAAACGGAGGAAAGGGGGCTAATCACAGCATTGTAGCCTCTTTGAAATTCTAATAAATAATAGAAGGAAAAATTCAAAAAGGCATAAATGCAATGGGGCAGCACGGTGGCACAGTGGGTAGTGCCGCTGCCTCGCAGTTAGGAGACCCAGGTTCGCGTGGAGTTTGCATGTTCTCCCCATGTCTGAGTGGGTTTCCTCCCAGAGTCCAAAGACATGCAGGTTAGGTGCATTGGCGATTCTAAATTGTCTCTAGTGTGTGGGTGTGTGTGTGTGCATGCCAATGCAGTGGGCTGGCAGCCTGCCCGGGGTTTGTTTCCTGTCTTGCGCCCTGTGTTGGCTGGGATTGGCTCCAATGTCCAAAGTCAAAGTGAACTTTATTGTCATCTCAACCATATACAAGTATACAGATAGACGAAATTGCGAAGCTCCAGCAGACCCCCGCGACCCTGTAGTTAGAATATAGCAGGTTGGATAATGGATGGATGGACAAATACAATCTGTGGGACAAGTGTGCGCTGCCACAAATATGATGACAATCAAGATAGTATCGTGGTGCCAGACGAGAACACGTGTTTAGGGAGAACTCGCTCAAAGGTTTGTAGTAAAGGGCGACAAAATCCAATCGAGTCCAGCCGCAGACCTCCGGGACTCCACTCTCCGTGGAGTAGCCAATCAAACTGAATGCACACTGTGACGTTCAGCAGCCTTTGCATCATACATCAGTGACGTTGCGTCACACACCCAGTCGTTTGCATCTTCCATTTGCTACACTTTGCAGGGACCTTTATGGAATTTTTAGGGTTCGGGGACTTAGCCCCCACTCTGATTGTCGCATACTTTAACACCAGAAGTCCCCAATTCTCCGGTCTTGGATGACCCCAGTGGCTGCAGGTTTTCTTTCTAACCCTTTTCTTAATTAGTGACCGGTTTTTGTGGCTAATTAACTCCTTTTCCATTCACTTTAATGGACTTGCTTTTTTAAGATTTGTTCCCCTGAATTTCTTCCTCATTCCTCTGAATTGCTTCAGTTCTTTCCATAAATGGCACCCAAACAGAAATGAAGTGTGAAACGAGTGAAGTCAACAGAAGACTCACCTAAGTCAGGACCTCCAACTCCCACCAATTTCACTCCATCCAGTTGCTCCATCAGTTGACGAGTCTTGTCGTTAATTAAACTCGTTCTTTAACTCCAGGGCTTGTTGCTGCTCCCATTGTGCAATAGCAGACATTTCCGAAATTGTGGATTTTTTCCTTTCTAAGTGCACTGGTAAAATATTTTGGGGACCTTAGCAGATCAACATTCCTGACACCCTAATCTTTCTTTATTTTCAGATATTGCATGATGGACACAGTTTGCTGTGTCATGGTTTGCCTCAGTTTGTCTTTCATTATTGTTTGGATGCTAATTAAGGAGAAAGAATCAATTAAGGCATCTGAGTCTTCAAGAGCAAGCCAATTAAAATGAATGGAAAGGGAGTTAATTAGCAGCAAAAACAGGTCAGTAATTAAGAAAAGGGTTAGAATGAAAACCCGGCCGGGAGGTCATTATGATGGAAGGGCAAAGGCCAACTTGCCTCCTAAGTCTTTGTGTTTTCTCAGTACATGGGGTGGCAGTGTCTCTCTGGTATGGCTCCTGTTTGGACACCCGCAGGGCTGCATGGGAGTTGTAGTGTTTGCTGCGAAGCCTTGGTTGGGTTCCTGGGTGCCACTAGGGGGAGCTGCTGGGAGCAGGCTAATCTATTAAGGAGAGGTCCCATCAGGCCCAAAAGTGCTTCCAGGTGGCACTCTTGTTGAAATTCTGCATGGTTTGTGTTGAAAAGCAGCTGTTCCATCTCATCCAGCAGTCAGAAGTCAGGAAGAGGTGGATGAGGCTTTCTCTGAGGAGAAAGGAGAACATAGATAGATAGATAGATAGATAGATAGATAGATAGATAGATAGATAGATAGATAGATAGATAGATAGATAGATAGATAGATAGATAGATAGATAGATAGATAGATAGATAGATAGATAGATAGATACTTTATTAATCCCAGGGGGAAATTCACATTCTCCAGCAGCAGCATACTGATACAAAAAACAATATTAAATTAAAGATTGATAATAATGCAGGAAAAAACAGACAATAACTTTTTATAATGTTAACGTTTACCCCCCCGGGTGGAATTGAAGAGTCGCATAGTGTGGTGGAGGAACGATCTTCTCAGTCTGTCAGTGGAGCAGGACGGTGACAGCAGTCTGTCGCTGAAGCTGCTCCTCTGTCTGGAGATGATCCTGTTCAGTGGATGCAGTGGATTCTCCATGATTGACAGGAGTCTGCTCAGTGCCCGTCGCTCTGCCACAGATGTTAAACTGTCCAGCTCCATGCCAACAATAGAGCCTGCCTTCCTCACCAGTTTGTCCAGGCGTGAGGCGTCCTTCTTCTTTATGCTGCCTCCCCAGCACACCACCGCGTAGAAGAGGGCACTCGCCACAACTGTCTGATAGAACATCTGCAGCATCTTATTGCAGATGTTGAAGGACGCCAGCCTTCTAAGGAAGTATAACAGGCTCTGTCCTTTCTTACACAGAGCATCAGTATTGGCAGTCCAGTCTAATTTATCATCCAGCTGCACTCCCAGGTATTTATAGGTCTGCACCCTCTGCACACAGTCACCTCTGATGGTCCATGAGGGGCCTGGGCCTCCTAAAATCCACCACCAGCTCCTTGGTTTTGCTGGTGTTCAGTTGTAGGTGGTTTGAGTCGCACCATTTAACAAAGTCCTTGATTAGGTTCCTATACTCCTCTTCCTGCCCACTCCTGATGCAGCCCACGAGAGCAGTGTCGTCTGCGAACTTTTGCATGTGGCAGGACTCCGAGTTGTATTGGAAGTCCGATGTATATAGGCTGAACGGGACCGGAGAAAGTACAGTCCGCTGCGGCGCTCCTGTGTTGCTGACCACAATGTCAGACGTGCAGTTCCCAAGACGCACATACTGAGGTCTGTCTGTAAGATAGTCCACAATCCATGCCACCAGGTATGAATCTACTCCCATCTCTGTCAGCTTGTCCATAAGGAGCAGAGGTTGGATGGTGTTGAAGGCGCTAGAGAAGTCCACAATTTCGGAAATGTCTGCCATTGCACAAAGAGACCAGCAACAAGCCATGGAATTAAAGAATGAGTTTAAATAACGACAAGACTGGGCGCCTGATTAAGCAACTGGGTGGAGTGAAATTGGTGGGAGTTTGAGGCCCTGACTTAGGTGGTCTTCTGTCGGCTCCTTCACTTCACATTTCGTTTCTGTTTGGGTGCCAATTAAGAAAAGAAATGAAGCAATTCAGAGGAATGATGAAGAAATTCAAGGGAACAAATCTTCAAAAACAAGTCAATTAAAATGAATGGAAAAGGAGTTAATTAGCAGCAAAAACAGGTCACTGATTAAGAAAAGGGTTAGAATGAAAACCTGTAGCCGCTGCTGCCCCCCAGGACCAGAGAGTTGGGGGTCCCCTTGTTTTACATACAGATAAACATTTTGAAGAGTGTGGTTTTGTGCAACCCGTATACGTATGCTAAATTTGAAAAAGCAGGGGGTTTCGCATGAGTCGTACATGAAGGTTTAATAAACGGTGTACCGATGTTCAGGGGCTACATTATATAAGATGGGAGAGACTGCTAGGGGCTTGTTGCTATTTTATCTTGGTCTAAAGGATTACAGGTTGGACGGCAGAGATCAGGGGCTTATGCCTGTGAAGTCCCTCCCTCCCAACGCCACTGGCAATTCATTCCATTAAAACATATAAACAATACTAGCGGTCCCCCACGGCTCCACCCACGTAGAAGTGAAACAGGACAGTGAGGAGGTCCCTGCCTGGCTCCCCACTCCTGACATCATTCTTCTCCCTCCCCTCTGTCTCGGATTAGTGAGAATATATCACTCCTGCAAGCGAACTATGATACTTAGCACGACGAGAGAAGTCGCAAAATCAACTGGAATGTACAAACAAATTCTAGAAAAAAAACCTGAGCTAAATCCGTTAAGTAGTTCTCTTGTTCGCTAGCAAAGCGGATGTAAGGTATGCCCCAAGGCTGGCCCGTGAGTGAGGAGGGACCCATCCCCTTCACTTCGGCCCGCTGCATCTCTCTCAGATTCGCAACAAATAAAGTGAACTATGACACTTAGCGCGACGAGAGAAGTTGCAAAATCAGCTGGAATGTTCAAGCAAATTCTAGAAAAAAAACCCAAATCTAAATCTGTTAAGTAGTTCTCTTGTGAAAAGCAGACAGACATACAGACAGATAGACGTTGGGTTTTATATATATAGAGATGATTACGTTTTTATATGGCTGGAAGCCAAAGCCCCCTCTGTAGCCCCCGGCAGAGAGTTACTTGTGCAAAGAGTGTAAAGAATTAATCTCCGCCCTTGCTTTTCAATCTTTCCCTTTGGCTTCATCCCCTTCTCCATCCACCCAATGAGTCTATTCAGTTGATTACAGTTAACTCTTTCAGGGCTGATGTTGACTCTTGTCAAAAGGAGGAGTTGACAATGGTAATCAACTGTAAACGGTGACAAAACCAACCGTTATGTTTTAGTTGGACTCTCGTTGCTAGAAGGAAAGCTAGCTTCATTGGTTTCGACCGAGATTTCCTGCAGTCCCGTGAGTAGCAAGGCACAAACAACGTCAAAAATGGCCCTGACACCTGGCGAGAGATCAAAGCGGACGTGTAAAGCAAAATAATCCGTGTACAATGTTTTGTCTGTTCTCTCTGAACTGGACTATGACTTATCGGATGCTGATTTTGATACAAGTGATCAAAAACGAATGTGAGGTTCAAGCTTCAGCTGATTGGTCCCCAGCTAATCTTGGTGCTGAACAGGTTCAAGTAGATGAGACGCCTACAGTACTGTTCGCCTGGGAAGACTGCCACTTAACAATGATAAGAGGAAGAAACCAGATTACAATAAACTGCGACAGTTAAACGCTGCTGCTGTCCCAGCCACACAAAGACAGCCTGGCAACAAGTCTGCCGCACATTCTTGGCAAACTGGCAGCCACAGCATTCAGCAACAGACATTTAATGTTGATTTCTATGTTACACCATTGCTTTTCAGAAAACTGTTTTTGTAAAAAATATTCAGCCCTCAAAGAGTTAAGATTGGGTTTGTGGGAGGAGTTATCTAACTGATGAATAATGGCGATCGTAGAGTAGGTGTGTCTTGTAATGGGCGTGTCATGTAGTAGAAGCTCTCACTCGGGTAGCAACACTGTCATGTAGCCACACCCTCCTCAGATTTTGCCCTGCGTAAGGCATGTGATCTAAACATGCAATTCAATTGGCTCGTGGAGCTCCAGAGGTGTGCACAGCTGGATGCTTCTCGTGACGTTCACTGCAGAAAAGTCTCCGCCCACTGGGATTCCACCAAAAAAACCACGCCTCCTAATTTCTTTCTGGTCATGCACTTTATATGATCAGGGAGGAAGTGACTCATTTGTACTCTAATATTAGGCAACTACGTAAAATAAGTATGGAAAGACAGAGAGAGGGCAGCACGGTGGCACAGTTAGGAGACGTGGGTTCGCTTCCGGGTTCGGAGTTTGCACGTTCTTCCCGTGTCTGCGTGGGTTTCCTCTCACGGTCCAAAGACATGCAGGTTAGGTGCATTGACGATCCTAAATTGTCCCTGGTGTGTGCTCGGTGTGTGGGTATGTGTGTGTGTGTGCCCTGCGGTGGGCTGGCGCCCAGCCCAGGGTTTGTTTCCTGCCTTGCGCCCCATGTTGGCTGGGATTGGCTCCAGCAGACCCCTGTGACCCTGTAGTTAGGATATAGCGGGTTGGATGATGGATGGAAGACAGAGAGAGAGGGAGAAAAGAAACAGAAGAAAAAATTCAACACTGAGTGAAAATGGAAAAGTGAAATTCAGGCTATCAATCAGTACCTGAGGTTGGAGGACATGTCATTTTGACTATAGCATCACTGCAATGCTTAACAGCAGCAAATAGTGTTTACATGGACTATATACTGTATAGTTTTTAATGAGAATATAGCATCAAGTCAAAGACACTTGTGGGCTGTTGATCTCCTCAGTTAAGTAGCAGAGGGGCTTGTTCATCAGTTTCAGCTGCTTTGGTGCACTGGGGGGGGGGGGGGGGGGGCAACAATGAGACGACCCCCAAAACAGGAATGAATGGTTTAACAGGTGGAGGGAGGCCACTGACATTTTTCCCTCCTCATCTGTTTTGTCACTCATTTTGCATTTGTCTACTGTCAGTGTCACTACTGGTAGCATGAGGCCATACCTGGACCCTACAGAGGTGGCACAGGTAGTCTAACTTCTCCAGGATGGCACATGTGGCATTACCAGAAGGTTTGCTGTGTTTCCCAGCACAGTCTCAAGGGCATGGAGGAGATTCCAGGAGACAGGCAGTTACTCAAGGAGAGCTGGACTGGGTCCCTCCTAGAAGGTCGGGATGAAATCCTTGGACCCACTGTCAGACCCTGTGCTGTTGCAGTGGCTTCTGGGTTCCTCCTGGTGCACGACAATGCTCAGCGAGAGGATGCAGGCAGTTCCTGGAGGATGAAGGAATTGATACCATTGACTAAACCCCTCCCCTGACACCGCCCCCCCACACGCCCACTTGCCTGACCTCAATCCAATAGAACACCTGTGGGTGGGACATTATGTTTGGGTCCATCCGACGCCTCAGCCTGTCCAGGAGCTCAGTGATGCCCTGGTGCAGATCTGGGAGGAGATCCCTGAGGACACCATCTGTTGTCTCATTAGGACGTTGTCTGGGGTGGCATACAAACTACTGAGTACGATTTGGAGTTGCTATAATGAAATTTCAGCAAAATGGACTCGCCTGCCTGCCGCCTCATTTTTTCCCTTTGATTTTCGGGGTGTCTTTGAGTTCAGCCCTCAGTCATTTCCATCCTTTCATTCCTAACACATCACCATGTCAGTCCATAGCAGTAGGATTTTTTTCCCCCATTGAGATCTAATGGGTTTTCAAAGTGGTCCTTTCATTTTTTGAGCAGTTTATATACATACATACAGTTAGGTCCATAAATATTTGGACAGAGACAACGTTATTCTAATTTTGGTTCTGTACATTACCACAATGAATTTTAAATGAAACAACTCAGATGCAGTTGAAGTGCAGACTTTCAGATTTAATTCAGTGGGGTGAACAAAACGATTGCATAAAAATGTGAGGCAACTAAAGCATTTTTTTTTAACACAATCCCTTCATTTCAGGGGCTCAAAAGTTATTGGACAATTGACTCAAAGGCAATATCATGGGCAGGTGTGGGCAAGTCCATTGTTATGTCATTATCAATTAAGCAAATAAAAGGCCTGGAGTTGATTTGAGGTGTGGTGCTTGCATGTAGAAGATTTTGCTGTGAACAGACAACATGCGGTCAAAGGAGCTCTCCATGCAGGTGGAAGAAGCCATCCTTGAACTGCGAAAACAGAAGAAACCCATCTGAGAAATTGCTACAATATTACGAGTGGCAAAATCTACAGTTTGGTACATCCTGAGAAAGAAAGCAAGCACTGGTGAACTCAACAACGCAAAAAGACCTGGACGTCCACGGAAGACAACAGTGGTGGATGATCGCAGAATCAAGAGAAACCCCTTCACAATAGCCAACCAAGTGAACAACACTCTCCAGGGGGTAGGCGTATTGATATCCAAGTCTACCATAAAGAGAAGACTGCATGAAAGTAAATACAGAGGGTGCACTGCAAGGTGCAAGCCACTCATAAGCCTCAAGAATAGAAAGGCTATATTGGACTTTGCTAAAGAACATCTAAAAAAGCCAGCACAGTTCTGGAAAAACATTCTTTGGACAGATGAAACCAAGATCAACCTCTACCAGAATGATGGCAAGAAAAAAGTATGGAGAAGGCGTGGAACAGCTCATTTTCCAAAGCATAGCACATCATCTGTAAAACACGGTGGAGGGAGGCAGTGTGATGGCTTGGGCGTGCATGGCTGCCAGTGGCACTGGGACACTAGTGTTTATTGATGATGTGACACAGGACAGAAGCAGCAAATGAATTCTGAGGTGTTCAGAGACGTACTGTCTGCTCAAATCCAGCTAAATACAGCAGTCAAATTGATTCATGATACAGATGGACAATGACCTGAAACATACAGCCAAAGCAACCCAGGAGTTTATTAAAGCAAAGAAGTGGAAAATTCTTGAATGGCCAAGTCAGTCACCTGATCTTCACCCAATTGAGCAGGCATTTCACTTGTTGAAGACTAAATTTCAGACAGAAAGGCCCACAAACAAACAGCAACTGAAAGCCGCTGCAGTAAAGGCCTGGCAGAGCATTAAAAAGGAGGAAACCCAACATCTGGTGATGTCCAGGAGTTCAAGACTTCAGGCTGTCATTGTCAGCAAAGGGTTTTCAACCAAGTATTAGAAATGAACATTTGATTTCCAGTTATTTAATTTGTCCAATTACTTTTGAGCCCCTGAAATGAAGGGATTGTGTTAACAAAATGCTTTAGTTGCCTCACATTTTTATGCAATCGTTTTGTTCACCCCACTGAATTAAAGCTGAAAGTTTGCACTTCAACTGCATCGAAGTTGTTTCATTTACAATTCATTGTGGTAATGAACAGAACCAAAATGAGAAAAAAGTGGTCTCTGTCCAAATATTTATGGACCTAACTGTACATACAGGGTGGCACAGAAAAACAGGAAACTTTCAATTGACATTCAATGCAGGAATAAACACATTACAAAATACATTTAATGATGAAATGTCTTGTACAGGATATGCAATTAATGATGGTAATCAATATTCCTTCAATTATAATTTTATATTTTGACGAAACCGTCATGAAGGTGGTCGTCCATTTCTCCGTACACATTCTTGACAGCCTGTTGTGGAAATTCTGCATTGCTCAACGTAACAGATTCGCTCAATTTGAAATTTTCTGACCAATCGAATGCGTAATGAAGGCGGAGTAAGGGGCGGGGATTTAAACAGCTTGTTATGGTCCAACGCACAGCATGTCTAGGGTCATAATGGATAAGACTACTATGGCTGAAAAACTTCCTAAAAAAAGTCCCCTGTTAAATGTTAAAGATGTGTGTGTCGTGTGTGCAGAGAACACTTTAAATTTGCTAACAATAAAAATAACCTGTTTGGAAAGGGTTAGGCTTAGGGTTGGAGTAATGAGAAAAGCACTATATAAATGCAAAGAATTATTATTTTTATTATTATTAGGGTTAGGCTTAGGGTCAGGGTAAAACCAGATTAGACTTTGGCATTGAAAGATGTCACTGCACTGGCCACCGGCTCCACGTGGTTTCTGTCTCACTCAGTTACTTCCGATAGTGCGGAAAGAAATGGAATTGACCTGAACAATGTGGTTGGCGTCCTGTCTTGGTGTTGTTCCTCCCTCACACCCAGTGATTACTGGGATAGGCTTCAGTTGCCTGTTTCTCTGCCATGTAGAAAGGTAGGTTAAGATACTGGATGGATGGATGGACGAAATGGTGTGCCATCACATCCAGTGAAAAGCTGGTGCCTCATCTGCCAGATTGTTGGGATACCCACTGGCAAAATACAACCCAAGAGGTTTAAACGCTAAGTAAAAATGAGGACTGCCCAGCCACCACCAGCTGCTCATGAAAATCAAATGGCTCTGACCGGCCTAAACTGGAACAGCATCACCACAAGTTTGGAATCGCATGGCTTTGAGGTGAAAAAGGGCAGAACACGCAGGTGACACACATGTTACGAGTCCAGCTGCACACTGCGTGTTCTGCAGTAGCACTAATTAGCGTATGGCCAGGCGTGTGCGATAATTTTCTACCCACAGGTCTGTTCTTTCCACACTTCTTCAAACTACTGGCTTCTCTTCCATGAAGTTCAAGGAACCGTGTTGGCTTTCATGGTGGCTTCTTAAAATCTGCTGCTGTCCTCCTCAGCAACATGCAGTTTCTTGTGAACCGTAAAGCTGCTCTGTTTTTAGTGCCTAATGGTTTGCTTATGGCAGCAAACCAGCATATTGTTACTTATCATTTTGAACTTCTGTGTCTTTGATGTTTTATGAATGGTTTGGCTAATCCATCCATTCATTTTCCAACCCGCTGAATCCAAATACAGGGTCATGGGGGTCTGCTGGAGCCAATCCCAGCCAACACAGGGCACAAGGCAGGAACCAATCCCGGGCAGGGTGCCAACCCACCGCAGGGTTTGGCTAATCATTTACTTTATTTCTAGTTATTTCATTTGTATTTTGTAATTGTGTACTGTCATTTCAATGTCATTAGAGTCCTTCTTCTTTGTGGTTGGAACCCCCAGGAGGTGGGGCCACCCTGAAGTCACCACTTCTAACCCCTCCCTCCTGCTATTTCAATTGGCTGAGAAGGCTCAGGAGTTGGGAATCATTCATTTGTTGTTTACATTTGTCTCACACACGTGTGTTTAGGAGACAACTAAAGGGCTTGAATGAATGTAATTCCACGCCGGGCCAGGGGGTGATGAAGTGTACTAATTCACTCTCTCAATCCCTTGCAGACCATTCTCAGGAAATCCCGCCCGTTTCTGGGGCACCCAGTGACGTCACTTCCGCTTCCGGAGCTGATGACATCACTTCCCTTACTGGCCTATAAAACCACCATCTTGACTTCAGTATATCAGTTCTGTTTTGGACTCAGTTGTGTGAACATGTCTGTTCGTGATAAACATTTTGCAGCCAGGAAATATTATACGGGTGGCTGCCCCAAACCTTCGCAATGTGTTTGCGTCGTTCTTGTGACATTTGCTTTCCAGACACTTAGCTCCAAAACAACTTACAGAAGAGGTGAGGTTTGTATAGCACCTATTTTTTTGCAAAATGCTCTCATGAAGCTCGTCCTTTCTTTCACATTTTGCCATTGAAGGAAAGCCCTGCCACATACCACTTCATTAGATCCACCAGTTCTTTATATAGCATCTTTCATTATCCTGTTTTCATGCAGCAGATCATAAGATGATTCTTTTCTCTGTATAGCACCTTTTTTTGCTTACTGCTGTCATTGCTCTCCTACTAAAATTAGGCTTTCCTTAACACTTTGTCATTCCTGGAAACTGCCGCCACAAAACTTTTCTCAAGAGCCACAAGTTCTTTATATAGTGCCTTTCATTATGCTGTTTCATGCAGCAGATCCCAAGATGATTCCTTTTTTCTATAGCGCCTTTTTTGCCAAATGCTCTCATGAAGCTCTCCATGAAGTTGTCCTTTCTTTCACATTTTGACATTCATGGGAAGTTCTGTCACAAAACTCTTCATTAGACCCACCAGTTCTTTATATAGTGCCTTTCATTAGACTGTTTTCATGCAGCAGATCATAAGATGATTCTTTTCTCTGTATAGCGCCTTTTTTTTGCTTACTGCTGTCATTGCTGTCCTACTAAAATCAGGCTTTCCTTTACACTTTACCATTCATGGGAAGTTCTATCACAAAACTGTTCGTGAGATCCACCAGTTCTTTATAAAGAGCATTTCATTATACTATTTTCATACAGCAGATTCCAAGATGATTTTCTTTGTATAGCGCTTTTTTTCCCAAATACTCTCATGAACCTCTCCACAAAGTTGTCCTTTCATTTACATTTTGCCATTCAAGGAATCTGCTGCCACAAAACTCTTCATTAGATTCACCAGACCTTTATATAGCACTCTTCATTATACTGCTTTCATGCAGCAGATCCCAAGATGATTGTCTTCGCTGTATAGCACCTTTTATTTTTTGCTTACTGCTGTCATTACTCTCCTCATAAAGTCATCCTTTCCTTTACACTTTGCCATTCATGGGAAGCACTGTCACAAACTCTTCATTAGACTCACTAGATCTTTATATAGTGCCTTTCAATATACTATTTTCATGCAGCAGATCCCAAGATGATTGTCTTCTCTGTAATAGCGCCTTTTATTTTTTGCTTACTGCTGTCATTACTCTCCTCATAAAGTCAGCCTTTCCTTTACACTTTGCCATTCTTGGGAAGTGCTGTCACAAAACTCTTCATTAGACTCACCAGATCTTTATATAGTGCCTTTCGTTATACTATTTTCATGCAGCAGATCCCAAGATGATTGTCTTTTCTGTATAGCGCCTTTTATTTTTTGCTTACTGCTGTCCTCCTAAAATCAGCCTTTCCTTTACACTTTGCCATTCCCGGAAACTGCCGCCACAAAACTTTTCTCAAGATCCACCAGTTCTTTATATAGTGCCTTTCACTACGTCGTCGTTTTCACTCAGCAGATCCCAAGATGATTCTTTTCTTTGTATAGCGCCCTTTTGCCAAATACTCCCATGAAACTCACCACAAAGTCATCCTTTTCTCCTTTCCGTTACGTTTTGCCATTCATGGGAAGTGCTGCCACGAAACTCTTCATTAGACCCACCAGATCTTTATATAGCACCTTTCATTATGCTGTTTTCATGCAGCAGATCCCAAGATGATTCTGTTCTCTGTATAGCACCTTTTTTTGCTTACTGCTATTATTGCTGTCCTACTAAAATTAGGCTTTCCTTAACACTTTGTCATTCATGGGAAGTTCTGTCACAGGATTTTTCCAGTTCTTTATATAGCACCTTTCATTAAACTGTTTTCATTAATCAGATCACAGGACAATTCTTTTCTTTGTATACCGCCTTTTTTGCCAAATGCTCTCATGAAGTTCTCCACAAAGTCATCTTTTCTTTCACATTTTGCCATTCATGGGAAGTGCTGTCACAAAACTCTTCATTAGACCCACCAGTTCTTATATATAGTGCCTTTCATGCAGCAGATCATAAGATGATTCTGTTCTCTGTATAGTGCCTTTTTTTGCTTACTGCTGCCATTACTCTCCTCCTAAAGTCAGCCTTTCCTTTACACTATGCCATTCTTGGAAACTGTTGTCACCAAAATTTTCTCAAGATCCACCAGTTCTTTATATAGCGCCTTTCATTATGCTGTTTCATGCAGCAGATCATAAGATGATTCATTTCTCAGTATATCGCCTTTTGTTGCCAAATACTTTCATGAAGCTCTCCACGAAGTCGTCCTTTCTTTCACATTTTGCCATTCATGGTAAGTTCTGCCACAAAACTCTGCATGAGACCCCCATTTCTTTATATAGCGCCTTTCATTAAAGCTTTTCACAAAATCACCTTTTTTTTTCTTCTCTTCATGTCGCACCTTTCATAAAACTGAATGTACACCTGATGAGTCCGCCAGAGGGCAGACCACCTTAATAAGCTGAGAGTGTCATGAAGGATGTCATTTCTGGAGTGGACCTGAGGAGAAGCAAACCACCGCCCCACCGCTGATGGACGAGTCTCTAAGACTAGTGTTGCTTCTTTGCCAGCATCTCCTCCTTTGTCAGCACATTTTTTGCAATTACCACCAAAAAAAAATTTTTTTTTCCAGTGGATAAGAACACATCTTCATGCCAGGAGTGGTATGATGGAAATGCAAAACCACGAGTGAGAAAACACAGACTTGACATGCCACCCCGTCTTTGAAATATCATCGCGGCTTTCGCGCCAGTGTTATGTCACCAGCCTGTTGATGTTGCTGGCTGCACTTGACACACTTGAGCCTTGTGGCGCACAACCATCTCTCCGTCTCGGCTCTGCTGCCACAAGCTGGCAGGTCTCCTTCTGCGTCTTCCTGAGCCAAGAGCTTTCTTCTGAGAAGCCGTTATTCTTCTTCTGTGGCCGCCGTTCCAAGCTCTTTGAGCTTTGCTTCACATCCATGGGAGCCCGAGGCATTACGCTAAGCTCCATACCACACAGGCAGTGGCATCGGGAGACTGAGAAGAAGTTAAAAAGAAAAAAAAAATCAAACCTCTGACTCTTAAATCTTCATTAATCATCCTAGAGGGTGACTGGGCACAATTTATGGGTGGCACGAGGGAACCAATGAGGCAGCTTTGGGCATCTCATCAAAGATGGGTTCAGAATCTCTTCAGCCGTCTCAGTTCAAAGTCAAAGTCAAGTCAAAGTGAACTTTATTGTCATCTCAACCATATACAAGTATACAGAAGCTCAGGGTCCACAGTGTAACAATCCATCCATCCATCCATTGTCTCCCGCTTATCCGAGGTCGGGTCGCGGGGGCAGCAGCTTGAGCAGAGATGCCCAGACTTCCCTCTCCCCGGCCACTTCTTCTAGCTCTTCCGGGGGAATCCCAAGGCGTTCCCAGGCCAGCCGGGAGACATAGTCCCTCCAGCGTGTCCTGGGTCTTCCCCGGGGCCTCCTCCCGGTTGGACGTGCCCGGAACACCTCACCAGGGAGGCGTCCAGGAGGCATCCTGATCAGATGCCCGAGCCACCTCATCTGACTCCTCTCGATGTGGAGGAGCAGCCGCTCTACTCTGAGCCCCTCCTGGATGACTGAGCTTCTCACCCTATCTTTAAGGGAGAGCCCAGACACCCTGCGGAGAAAACTCATTTCAGCCGCTTGTATTCGCGATCTCGTTCTTTCGGTCACTATCCATAGCTCATGACCATAGGTGAGGGTAGGAACGTAGATCGACTGGTAAATTGAGAGCTTCGCCTTGCGGCTCAGCTCCTTTTTCACCACGACAGACCGATGCAGAGTCCTCATCACTGTGGACGCCGCACCGATCCGCCTGTCGATCTCACGCTCCATTCTTCCCTCACTCGTGAACAAGACCCCAAGATACTTGAACTCCTCCACTTGGGGCAGGATCTCGCTACCAACTCTGAGAGGGCACTCCACCCTTTTCCGGCTGAGGACCACGGTCTCGGATTTGGAGGTGCTGATTCTCATCACAGCCGCTTCACACTCGGCTGTGAACCGATCCAGAGAGAGCTGAAGATCACGGCCTGATGAAGCAAACAGGACAAGATCATCTGTAAAAAGCAGTGACCCAATCCTGAGTCCACCAAACCGGACCCCCTCAACGCCCTGGCTGCGCCTGGAAATTCTATCCATAAAAGTTATGAACAGAATCGGTGACAAAGGGCAGCCCTGACGGAGTCCAACTCTCACTGGAAACGGGTTCGACTTACTGCCAGCAATGCGGACCAAGCTCTGGCACCGATCGTACAGGGACCGAACAGCTCTTATCAGGGGGTCCGGTACCCAATACTCCCGGAGCACCCCCACAGGATTCCCCGAGGGACACGGTCGAATGCCTTTTCCAAGTCCACAAAACACATGTAGACTGGTTGGGCGAACTCCCATGCACCCTCCAGGACCCTGCTAAGGGTGTAGAGCTGGTCCACTGTTCCACGACCAGGACGAAAACCACACTGTTCCTCCTGAATCCGAGGTTCAACTGTCCGATGGACCCTCCTCTCCAGAAACCCCTGAATAGACTTTTCCAGGGAGGCTGAGGAGTGTGATCCCTCTGTAGTTGGAACACACCCTCCGGTCCCCCTTCTTAAAGAGGGGGACCACCATCCCGGTCTGCCAATCCAGAGGCACTGTCCCTGATGTCCATGCGATGTTGTAGAGACGTGTCAACCAAGACAGCCCTACAACATCCAGAGCCTTGAGGAACTCCGGGCGTATCTCATCCACCCCCGGGGCCCTGCCACCAAGGAGTTTTTTGACCACCTCGGTGACCTCAGTCCCAGAGATAGGGGAGCCCACCTCTGAGTCCCCAGGCTCTGCTTCCTCATTGGAAGGCATGTTATTGGGATTGAGGAGGTCTTCGAAGTACTCCCCCCACCGGCCCACAACGTCCCGAGTCGAGGTCAGCAGCGCACCATCACCACCATACACAGTGTTGACACTGCACTGCTTCCCCCTCCTGAGATGCCGGACAGTGGACCAGAATCTCTTTGAAGCAGTCTGAAAGTCGTTCTCCATGGCCTCCCCAAACTCCTGCCGTGCCTGAGTTTTTGCCTCAGCAACCACCGAAGCTGCATTCCGCTTGGCCTGCCGGTACCTATCAGCTGCCTCCAGAGTCCCACAGGACAAAAGGGACCGGTAGGACTCCTTCTTCAGCTTGACAGCATCCCTCACCGCCGGTGTCCACCAACGGGTTCAGGGATTGCCACCACGACAGGCACCGACCACCTTACGGCCACTGCTCCGGTCAGCTGCCTCAACAATAGAGGCACAGAACATGGCCCATTCGGACTCAATGTCCCCCACCTCCCTCGGGACGTGGTCGAAGTTCTGCCGGAGGTGTGAGTTGAATCTACTTCTGACAGGGGGCTCTGCCAGACGTTCCCAGCAGACCCTCACAACACGTTTGGGCCTACCAGGCCTGACCGGCATCCTCCCCCACCATTGGAGCCAGCTCACCACCAGGTGGTGATCAGTTGACAGCTCCGCCCCTCTCTTCACCCGAGTGTCCAAGACATGTGGCCGCAAGTCCGACGACACGACCACAAAGTCGATCATTGAACTGAGGCCTTGGGTGTCCTGGTGCCAAGTGCACATATGAACACCCCTATGCTTGAACATGGTGTTCGTTATGGACAATCCGTGACGAGCACAGAAGTCCAATAACAAAACACTGCTCGGGTTCAGATCGGGGGGGCCATTCCTCCCAATCACGCCCTTCCAGGTCTCACTGTCATTGCCCACGTGAGCATTGAAGTCTCCCAGCAGAACGAGGGAGTCCCCAGAAGGTATGCCCTCTAGCACCCCCTCCAGGGACTCCAAAAAGGGTGGGTACTCTGAACTGCTGTTCGGTGCATACGCACAAACAACAGTTAGGACCCGAAGGCGGAGGGAGGCTACCCTCTCGTCTACCGGGGTAAACCCCAATGTACAGGCTCCAAGTTGGGGGGCAATAAGTATACCCACACCCGCTCGGCGCCTCTCACCGGGGGCAACTCCAGAGTGGTACAGAGTCCAGCCCCTCTCAAGGAGATTGGTTCCAGAGTCCAAGCTGTGCGTCGAGGTGAGCCCGACTATATCTAGCCGGAACCTCTCAACTTCACGCACTAGCTCAGGCTCCTTCCCCTTCAGAGAGGTGACATTCCACGTCCCAAGAGCCAGCTTCTGTAGCCGAGGATTGGACCGCCAAGATCCCCGCCTTTGGCCACCACCCAGTGTAACAACATGACATGCAAATAATAAATTAAAAATAGAATTAAAATTTAAATTCAAAATTAAAACACAAACAAGACAAGACATTGTGTAAACAACAACAACTTTTATTTCTATAGCACCTTTTCATACAAATAATGCAGCTCAAAGTGCTTTACATGATGAATAAAGAGAAAAAAGACAAAATAAATAAGAATTAAAATAAGGGAACACTAATTAACATAGAATAAAAGTAAGGTCTGATGACCAGGGAGGACAGAAAAAACAAAAAAAACTCCAGACGGCTGGAGAAAAAAAATAAAATCTGCAGGTGGTCCGAGATCATGAGACCGCCCAGCCCCCTCTGGGCATTCCACCTAACATAAATGATCAGTCCTCATTGTATTCAGGGTTTTCATGGAAGGACTTGATGATGACGGTCACATGGACATCTGGCCTTTAATCCATCAATGTAGGGACATCACGGTGCTTTGATCAGGTGGTGGTGGCGCAGGTCGCCACCCCAGAAAACCGGAAAAAGAACAGCTGAGAGAGTAGGGGTTAGTACGGATTATGGAGCCACCAGGAATGATAATGATAATTAATTGAATATACTGAGCAATAGGATTAAACTAAAATGAAGTTATGAGAAAGCCATGTTAAAGTAATGTGTAGTGCTCCGCTGTATTAGCCTGGTGAATTCCTATTGGCAGGCTATTCCAGATTTTAGGTGCATAACAGCAGAAGGTCGCCTGCCTCACCACTTCTTTTAAGTTTAGATCTTGGAATTCTAAGCAGACCCTCACTTGAAGATCTAAGGTTACGATTTGGAATATAAGGTGTCAGACATTCTGATATATAAGATGGAGCGAGATTATTTAAGGCTTTGTAAACCATAAGCAGTATTTTAAAGTCAGTTCTGAATGACACAGGTAACCAGTGTAGTGACATCAAAACTGGAAAAATGTGTTCGGATTTTCTTTTTCTAGTTAAGATTCTAGCAGTTCCATTCTGCACTTGCTGTAATCGATTGATGTCTTTTTTGGGTGGTCCTGAGAGGAGTGCGTTACAGTAATCTAGCGACTGAAAACAAAAGCGCGAACTAATTTCTCAGCATCTTGCAATGTTATAAGAGGTCTAACTTTTGCTATGTTTCTTAAGTGAAAAAATGCTGTCCTAGTGATCTGATGAATATGCAATTTAAAATTCAGGTCACAGTCAACAGTTTCCCCTAAATTCTTTACCTCTGTCTTGACTTTTAAACCTAATGCATCAAGTTTATTTCTAACTAGCCAACCCGCACCGCATAATTATGTATTGGTGGGTGAACACTTCCTGAAAGACACAGTTGTCCAAATGGGGTGGGTTTGACGATACGACTGTAAGTGAATACAAAGATGGAACTCTGGAGAGAGGGCGGGGAAGCGGGCCTGAGAATTTTCGGGTCCTAACCGTCCAACGACGGGTCGGCACAACTGGTAACAATCCTTCCGCAGGGTCACCTATAGAACCCGTGTTAGGACATTTACATCCTCTAGATAGGCAAGTTCGATCGTCTGACGCCCATTCCGCCCCCGCCATTCTAGTCTGCTGATTTCTTAAGTCATCTCTTAGTCATCGTTCAGTACGCACTGCCTGCTCATGTGTCCGCCCCCAACTCCTCACCTGAATTGCTTTCATCTGTGTACAGTCCACATACACTTGTGAGTCACGTTGACTGTTCATTTTCCTCACACCGCCTCAGTTTCATGCTCCTGTGAGCCACGTTCGGGCCGGTGAGGTTTCCCGTGTTGAGTCCAATTAAGCCAAAGGCTCCACACCTGGTGGTGCCCTTCCGTCAATTCCTTTCAGTTTCAGCTTTGCAACCATACTTTCCCTGGAACCCAAAGACTTTGGTTACCCGGTTGGCTGCCCGGTGGGTCATGGGAATAACATCGCCAGTCGGCATCGTGTATGGTCGGAACTACGATGGTATGTGATCTTCTTCAAACCTCCGACTTTCGTTCTTGATTAATGAACACATTCTTGGCAAATGCTTTCGCTCCTGTGCCATGGTCGGCTGTTTAGTGAATTGTTGGTGGGTGGGGCTATGTGGCTGTCTTGCGTGCGTCTTGCTTGCCATGGACTTAGTAAGAATTATATACAGTCGACCCTTGATATACAACCGGCCTGACATGCGAACAACTTGATTTACGACCAAAATTCTGATTTTGATTTACGATCAACATCTTGCGTTACGACCCGAATGCAGTCACATGTATCCGCTTGCACGATTGTAAACAAACAGCCGAGAGCGTTCGTAAGTGTCAGTCGGAGCCCAGATACATGTGTTTGTGGACGTAATTTCGGTCAATGCAGTGATTTATCTGTATATATAATTCACTAAGACCATGGCAAGCAAGACACATAATTGCTAAGGAAGGAAGAGAAGGTAACGAAGGTAAAGAAAGTGATCACAATCGGAATGAAGAAGGAAATTGTGTGGAAATATGAGAGTGCTGTTCATGTGACCAATCTCGCTAATATGTACAGTATGTCGAAATCCACCATCTCGACAATTTTACAAAGAAAAGATTTGCATAAGGAGGCTCCTTCTAAACAATAACCACCTTCTGTTTCATTCTCCTCCTCCTCCCTTCCTGCAGCCCAAAGATGTCAAATTAAATGGTTAGTACAGTATGAAATTGTTGTTTCTGGTAGGCTAGGTACTTTTTATAACTTTTTGGTTAGTACATTAGAAAAATTATTGGTGTTTTGGTAAACTATGCACATTATACAACCCTTTTTTATTATGAATAGGTTAAGTAAGTGTTGCTGTGGGAGGTTCGGAACGCATTATGGGTATTTCCATTATTTCTTATGGGAAAAATAGTCTTGACTTACAACCAACTTAAGTTACAACCAGCCCTCACGAACGAATTAAGTTCGTAAGTCAAGGGTCCACTATATATAGATAACCTCATTATATTCATTATTGCCAATCTCTTGGCAATCTCTCTTTAAAGAGTTTCCTCTTTATTTAGTTTGAGAAAATTACTACTTATCCATTCAGAAACACAAGTAAGACATTGTATTAGTGAAACAACAGAGTCGGGGTCATCAGGTGCTATTGATAAATACAGCTGCATGTCATCAGCATAGCTGTGGTAGCTCACATTATGCCCCGAGATAATCTGACCTAACAGAAGCATGTAGATCGAAAAGAGCAGCGGACCCAGGATAGAGCCTTGTGGAACACCATATAAAATATCAGGTGTCTTTGAAGTATAATTACCACAACTAACAAAAAATTTTCTCCCTGCCAGGTAGGATTCAAACCAATTTAAGACGCTGCCAGAGAGGCCCACCCACTGACTAAGGTGATTTCTAAGAATATTGTGATCAATGGTATCTAATGCAGCACTCAGATCTAAGAGGTTGAGAACAGATAAACGGCCACTGTCTGCATGTACCCGCAGGTCATTGACTAAGACAAGACAAAGAAGTAGCAGCAATATTGATGTGTAAGATATGTAATATAATAAATAAATAATAAATAATAGATATAGATAATACAGAAATGATCAGTGTATGATGATAGTTGTTTAAGACATGTGTAAACAATGACAGGTCAGAATGTTTCACAGCAGAAGGATATCAAGAGTGTCAAAATCCTTCAAGGTCAGTATGAGATTTTCAGTTCTTCTCTACCTGCACACTCGTCTTTACAGGACAGTGGCTCACATGTATAAAAGTTCTGTTTTTAGCGGTGTTTGAGGCCGTGTGGAAGATCCCAGGTAGCAGCATGGGGTTAAGAAGTCTGACAGCTTGGGGGTAAAAACTCTCCTGCAGCCTGGCAGATCTGGCTCTGATGCTGCAGTATCTTCTCTTGGATGGGAAAAGTGTGAAAGTCCATGTGAGGGTTGTATAAAGGGGGTCCTGCACAATACTGCAGGCCTTGCAGACACTGTGTTTGTGAAATATGTCCTGTGGTGAAGGGAGAGGCAACCCCAATAATGTTCTCTGCCGTCTTCACTATCCTTTGTAGGTGATTGCGGGTCGGATATATTGCAGTTGCCATACCAGACCCGTGATGCAGCTGGTCAGAACACTGTCAATGGTGCCTCTGTAGAACATGGTGAGGATGGAAAGGTGGAGGACTTGCTCGCTTCAGCAGCCGCCTCAGGAAGTATAGTCTCTGCTGGGCTTCCTTGATTAGTGATGTGTGTTATGCTTTCCACGTAAGTTTCCCTCAGTTATGTGCACACCGAGGAACTCGGTACATCCTAATAGTCTCCACATCTAAACCGTTGATGCTGAGTGGGGATGTGGGCAGGATGTGGATTTTTCTGAAGTCCACGATGATCTCTTTTGTCTTGTCCAGTCCCCCAGCTCTGAAATGTCACAGACTTGGGTTTCAAATTCCAACTGGAAGTCTATCTGTGTGGAGTCTGCATGTACTCCTCAAGAATGTTTCATCCAAGTTCTACCACAGAAATAAAAACTCAGGGAGAAAGAGGGCAGCTGTATTCACGATTGTGATGAACAGGCATCCCCTCTAGAGTGGGTTCAGGTCTTCTATCCAAATGCTATTGTAATGGAAGCTCCAATCCTCTAATGGAGAAAGGAAATGTATGAATGGAATAGGAGGTGAAGTTTTCTATAAAAGGCAACAATTGTGGAGTGTTTGGAATTAATGCACCAGCTCAGGGGTCCTCAATCACGGTCCTGGAGGGCCACAGTGGCTGCAGGTTTTTATTCCAACTAGTTTCCTAATTAGAAAGCACTCCATGCTAAAATTGAAACTTGGTATTGAACTGTTTAGCTTGTTAATGCTTACGTTCATCCAAAAGCAGTTTGAATTTCACTGTAGAGTTTCCTTCTGTGAGAACGTTATCCATGTGTTTTGTGGACCAGAATAGGTTTAAACTTAATGGTCCTTCCAATTCCCTCTCATTCATTTCTAAACATCACAGATACTTCATGGTAAGCACGTGAGCTGGAGACAGGGCCACCGAGAGGAAATTCGGGCCCTGGTGCAAAGAAGATGTGTGGGCCCTTATACTAAATTCTACAAACATGTATGTGTGTATATTATTATTTATTTTTAACAATCGTAGATTACATTGATACATTTATATAAGTATGTACAGTCGACCCTGGATATACAACCAGCCTGACATGCGAACAACTTGGTTTATGACCAGCGGTTCTCAAACTGTGGGGCGCGCCCCCCTAAGGTAACAAAAAAGGGGGCGTGAATAGATAGATAGATAGATAGATAGATAGATAGATAGATAGATAGATAGATAGATAGATAGATAGATAGATAGATAGATAGATAGATAGATAGATAGATACTTTATTAATCCCAGGGGGAATGTTTCCATATGTGGTGTAATTTCGCTGTTCATAGGAAAATTTTTAACTTGTAGTGGTGTATCAGCAGCAAAAAATATAAGAATAAATTTTATTAGGATTTCAAAAAAACAGGGGGGCACAATTACGACTGTTATGAAATCTCGGGTCGCAAATACTTAAAGGTTGAGAAACGCTGGTTTACGACCAAAATTTTTGTTTTGAATTACGACCAACGTCTAATGCGGTCACATGTATCCGCTTGTGCGATTGTAAACAAACAGCCGAGAGCGTTCGTAAGCGTCAGTCGGAGCCCAGATATGTGTATTTGTGGACGTAATTTTGGTCAGTGCAGTAATTCATATAATTTATTTTGATAATTGCTATCAAAATGGCCCCAAAAAAGGTAGAAAAGAAAGGATGGAAGATAAGGTAACGAAGGTAAAGAAAGCGATCACAATTGAAACGAAGAAGGAAATTGTGCGGAAATATGAGAGTGGCGTTCATGTGACCGATCTCGCTAATATGTACAGCATGTCGAAATCCACCATCTCGACAATTTTACAAAGAAAATGATTGGTGCTTTTTGGTAAATTATGCACATCATGCAACCCTTTTTTATTATGAAAAGTTTAAGTAAATGTTGCTGTGGGAGGTTCGGAACGCATTATGGGTATTTCCATTATTTCTTATGGGAAAAATAGTCTTGACTTACAACCAAAAATGAGTTACAACCACCCCTCGCGAACGAATTGAGTTCGTAAGTCAAGGGTCCACTGTATAGGCCTTCTATCGCTTCGCGCTCACTCAACGCTTCGCAATTTTGTACGCGAAAGTTCTTGTGCCGTTCTTTGTCTTGGTTTGTAAGGACGTCTCCTTCTCGAGATAACGACACGTTTCGGGTTTCGTGATCTTTCTTTGTATTATGCTCCTTCGGCACTTGTCTAGTTTCTCGACTGTTCACAACGGTTCACTTAGTCCACTTTCCCGAGTTCGCGGTGTCTCAGAGCGCGGCGACTACGTGATGTACTTATTTGCCGGCTGATGACTTTTTTCTCACTGCTTCTGGAACCCCCTCCTCCTCGTCACTCCCCACCGAGCGGGGAATACCCTTATAGGCCACGTGACTTCTCTCCCAGGGCGGCCTGTCTCATGAATGTCTCTTACGTTGTAAACTGTTGCCCGCATGCTAAGTTCCCTGTGACCCATGTGCCTTTTTAATTTTGAAACTAAACAGACTTGCAAAATTTAAAAAAAATACAATACAAATTAAATGAATTAAATAAATGGGCCCCCTTGAGCTTCATAGGCCCCGGAGTGATGTACCGGCTGCACGCCCCTCTCCTCGGGCCTGGCTGGAGAGCTGCTGGTTTATCGGTTCTCTACATCTCGTTATTAACTAATGTTCTCGATTAAGAAAACAGGCAACAATAAAAACTGAAAACACACCTACCAAAATCTAAAATTACCTCCCACCTATTTCTATTCCAGAAGAGATATTGATCAGTCATGAGGACAGCATCTCCGTAATATATAAAACCATTTTTACATTCCCTTCCTTTCAAAGATCCCAGAATTCAGTGGGAAAAGGATTTGTCACTCAACATTTCAATAAAGGAGTGGAAAGCAGCCATGCACAGAATTCACTCGAGCTCCAAATGGGTGAAGCATAAAATCAATTCAACTTAAAATTATCTATTGAGCACATCTCTCTCGTTTAAAATTGTCCAAAATATTTCCAAGGTGAGATCAACCCTGCAAACGTTGCAATCGTGCTCAAGCCTCACTGGGTCACATGTTTTGGCCTGCACCAAACTAACATCATTCTGGACCAAAGTCTTTAAATGCCTCTCAGACAGCCTTGGGGTCACAATCCCTCTAATCCATTAACAGCTGTGTTTGGTGGGCTCCCAGATAAGCTTAACCCTAAAACTGCTGGAACTGGCTATAGTTGGTTCCCAGTGCAATTTGCCAGCATGCCGAAGCTGATCAGTCCGTGCCATTCATCTGTTGAGCAGCCAGCTTGTGACCACTGGCACCCCCTAGCGAATCAGCGTCACGGTCCCTGGGATTCAGCCGCTGCACTAGTCTGGCCTGAGAACGTCATTGTTAACCTCTGTGTGCAGCCAGTTCAAGCGGCTCGGTGATTTACTGAATGTCATCGATGGCGTCAATTGCACCTTCTATATGTAATAAGAGATTGTTGCAGTAGATTTTTTTTTATAGTTTTTACAGTTCATTGCCAGTGTGTAAAATGGTGAGTGTTGCAGTTATTGTGATGCTTTTTGCATGAAAAAAAATATCTGCTCCATTAATATTTCACTTTTTATTGGTGAATTGTGATGTTTTCTTAAAAGGTGCAGCAAAAAAAGTATTTGGGTCCAGGGGTGCATTAACCCCCTATCCCCCCCCCCCCCCACACACAAGTGTGTGGCAGTTTAAGGGTTAAAGTGGAGAAGGACAAACAAACTGTCATTGCCTTTACTTCACTATAATACTGTGGACAACAGAGGGCGCACAGATCCCAAAACACCCAACACAACAGACAGAGGCACAAGTCCAGCCAGAGGTGGGTAGTGACGAGTTACATTTACTTGAGTAACTTTCTAAAAAAATTGTACTTCTAAGAGTAGTTTTACTGCACATACTTTTTACTTTTACTTGAGTACATTTGTGAAGAAGAAACGTTCACTCTTACTCCGCTACATTGGGCAACACTCGAATCGTTACTTTTTTTCCATTAGATACGCTATAATTTTGCCAGAGAGAAGTTGCCAGTGGATCTACTGCATGACTGTTTCGCCAATCTGACGTAGCAACAATAATCACATGACTACGTTTCACAAATCAGATGTAGCCATGCAGTCACATGACCACACACAAACGTCCTGCGTCTGCAGCCTGTGAGAGACTGTTAGTCAAGCGGGGCTCCTGTTCACTGCTAAAACGGTCACAGCTTCACTGCAAGAACCTTGAGAGCCAACTCTTGCTGAAGCTCAACCATCACTTCACTGAGTGAAGAACAAGCAGGTTTTAACCAAACATGCACAGACACAGACAGTCAAGGTAAAGTGAGACTTCTTGTACGTGCACAAGCTGCCTTGTTCTAATGTTATTTTCTATCAGCTGCGCTATTTGGAGGGCGAGAGTGTGACGATGCCGGTCCCCTACAGATTCTTTTCTTTTCTCCTTTTCTTTGATTCCCCCTTCTTTTTTTTGTGTTGACCCATATATATTGTGAGACTTGCCCGGACACCACCAGTCAGAAACCACATCTTTATAAAAAGACACACATTTACAGTATTTCTCCCAAATAAACACAGGATTTAAGTCCTGAACACCACACAATGCCCACAGCAATTAATCACCCCTGTTTCAGGCTTCTCTCAATGTCCTTGGCCGCCTGTCTCCTCCTGGGAGCTTAGTCCTATTCACACTCCCGACTCTGGCTCCTCGACTGTTGGAAGGCGGCCATTGTTATTCCTGCCCGGATGTGCTCCAGGTGGCTGATGACGACCTTCCGGCAGCACTTCTGGGGTGTGGCGGAAGTGCTGCCGTTTGCACCGGAAGCACCCCAGGCGTCCCTGGCAGATTCAACCTCCATCTTGCCTGGTGTGGAGTGACAATTCTCCGGTTCCCACGAGGCTTGAGGTGCCCCCTGGCGGTGGCCATGGGTCCCAATGAGTTAGATTCTTTTTACTGCTCTCTCGTAGTCCTCTCCTAATCCAGGGCGGTTGCCCCCTCGTGACCCGGATGCTATTAATGTCTTTTTCTGGTCTCTCCAGGCATCCCGGCCGGGAAAGAACCCCAGCAATCTGCCACAATATACACTCCCGTCTCTGTGGGCCTTAATCACACGCTGCAGAAAGCCAATGAAGCAATAGAGAACGATCGCACCCACACATGCAGGTGTGACTCGCTCCAACTACCTTACTAACTCCCTGTGGTCGTGCAATTGTGCCTACGGAGAGTGACACGGCTTTATGGATTTGAAACTGGCCTTTTTTCTTTTTTTTTTTTGAAGCTGTGGACCCACTACACCAAAAAAGTGAATATACAGTATTATACTGTCAGTGTACAGTAAATAGATAGATAGATAGATAGATAGATAGATAGATAGATAGATAGATAGATAGATAGATAGATAGATAGATAGATAGATAGATAGATAGATAGATAGATAGATAGATAGATAGATAGAGTGCATCCGGAAAGTATTCCAGCGCATCACTTTTTCCACATTTTGTTATGTTACAGCCTTATTCCAAAATGGATTAAATTCATTTTTTTCCTCAGAATTCTACACACAACACCCCATAATGACAACGTGAAAAAAGTTTACTTGAAGTTTTTGCAAATTTATTAAAAATAAAAAAATTGAGAAATCCCATGTCCATACGTATTCACAGCCTTTGCTCAATACTTTGTCGATGCACCTTTGGCAGCAATTCCAACCTCAAGTCTTTTTGAATTTGATGCCACAAGCTTGGCACACCTATCCTTGGCCAGTTTCGCCCATTCCTCTTTGCAGCACCTCTCAAGCTCCATCAGGTTGGATGGGAAGCGTCGGTGCACAGCCATTTTAAGATCTCTCCAGAGATGTTCAATCGGATTCAAGTCTGGGCTCTGGCTGGGCCACTCAAGGACATTCACAGAGTTGTCCTGAAGCCACTCCTTTGATATCTTGGCTGTGTGCTTAGGGTCGTTGTCCTGCTGAAAGATGAACCGTCGCCCCAGTCTGAGGTCAAGAGCGCTCTGGAGCAGGTTTTCATCCAGGATGTCTCTGTACATTGCTGCAGTCATCTTTCCCTTTATCCTGACTAGTCTCCAAGTCCCTACCGCTGAAAAACATCTCCACAGCATGATGCTGCCACCACCATGCTTCACTGTAGGGATGGCGCCAGGTTTCCTCCAAACGTGACGCCTGGCATTCACACCAAAGAGTTCAATCTTTGTCTCATCAGACCAGAGAATTTTCTTTCTCATGGTCTGAGAGTCCTTCAGGTGCCTTTTGGCAAACTCCAGGCGGGTTGCCATGTGCCTTTAATAAGGAGTGGCTTCCGTCTGGCCACTCTACCATACAGGCCTGATTGGTGGACTGCTGCAGAGATGGTTGTCCTTCTGGAAGGTTCTCCTCTCTCCAAAGAGGACCTCTGGAGCTCTGACAGAGTGACCAGAGTGGGTTCTTGGTCACCTCCCTGACTAAGACCCTTCTCCCCCGATCACTCAGTTTAGATGGCCGGCCAGCTGTAGGAAGAGTCCTGGTGGTTTTGAACTTCTTCCACTTACGGATGATGGAGGCCATTGTGCTCATTGGGACCTTCAAAGCAGCAGAAATTTTTCTGTAACCTTCCCCAGATTTGTGCCTTGAGACAATACCGTCTCGGAGGTCTACAGACAATTCCTTTGACTTCATGCTTGGTTTGTGCTCTGACATGAACTGTCAACTGTGGGACCTTCTATAGACAGGTGTGTGCCTTTCCAAATCATGTCCAGTCAACTGAATTTACCACAGGTGGACTCCAATGAAGCTGCAGAAACATCTCAAGGATGATCAGGGGAAACAGAAGGCACCTGAGCTCAATTTGAGCTTCATGGCAAAGGCTGTGAATACTTATGTACATGTGCTTTCTCAATTTTTTTATTTTTAATAAAATTTTTAAAAAATCTCAGGTAAACTTTTTCACATTGTCATTATGGGGTGTTGTGTGTAGAATTCTGAGGAAAAAAAATAATTTAATCCATTTTGGAATAAGGCTGTAACATAACAAAATGTGGAAAAAGTGATGCGCTGTGATAGATAGATAGATAGATAGATAGATAGATAGATAGATAGATAGATAGATAGATAGATAGATAGATAGATAGATAGATAGATAGATAGATAGATAGATAGATAGATAGATAGATAGATAGATAGATAAAAATGAAAACTTGGCAGTCCAAGTCCCAGTGAGGTGCTATACAGACACATTGCTGTTAGTATAAAGGACCCCCAGTCTCGTTTCCTGACACCCTTCTGCTGAATAATTCATTGTCTGAAAGTCCTCAGTGTTGATGTGTCACAGAGAGAATGTTCAGCGTTATTCATAATGGCACTTACTTTTGTCTTCATTTTCTCCTCCATTACTAACACCAGGGGATCCAGAGAGTGTCCCATGACTGAGTCTGCCCTTTTAATTAGCTTGTTGATTCGGTGGTCCTCTCTTGATGTGATGTTACCAGCCCAGCACACCACAATGTAGAAAATCACACGGGTCATCACAGAGCTGTAGACAATACGAAGGATGTCACCACTGATATTAAAGGAACTCAGTCTCCAAAGGAAGAAGAGTCTGCTCTGCCCTTTCTTCTCCAGTTCCTCTCTGTTCTGAGACCTGTACAAAGTACTTGTAGGACCACCTCCACATCATAGTGACCAGACATAGAGGCTCGTTGATGTGGTGAAAGTCAGTCACCAATTCTTTGTTGTGCTGATGTTAAGTGGCAGACAATTCTCAAAGTTCTCCCCCTGACTCCACTCCTCTGTCTCATCCCCCTTTATCAGTACCCCCCATAAGTGCAGAATAATCTGAGAATACTTTATTTATTAATCCCAAGGGGAAATTCCCATACTCCAGCAGCAGCATACTGATAAACACCATATTAAATTAAAGAGTGATAACAATGCAGGTATACAGACAGAATTGAAGAGTCGCATAGTGTGGTGGAGGAACGATCTCCTCAGTCTGTCAGTGGAGCAGGACGGTGACAGCAGTCTGTCGCTGAAGCTGCTCCTCTGTCTGGAGATGATCCTGTTCAGTAGATCAGTGGATTCTCCATGATTGACAGGAGTCTGCTCAGCGCCCGTCGCTCTGCCACAGATGTTAAACTGTCCAGCTCCATGCCAACAGTAGAGCCTGCCTTCCTCACCAGTTTGTCCAGGCGTGAGGCGTCCCTCTTCTTAATGTTGCCTCCCCAGCACACCACCGCGTAGAAGAGGGCGCTCGCCACAACCGTCTGATAGAACATCTGCAGCATCTTATTGCAGATGTTGAAGGATGCCAGCCTTCTAGTGAAGGATAGTCGGCTCTGTCCTCTCTTACACAGATCATCAGTATTTTGTATAGTATTACAGTAGATCTCGTCACTGTAAGTTGTTTGCACTGTTCAAACATACATGTTTCCTACTGTAGGTATCGGCTTTGTTGTGAAAAACTGACATTTGGAACTTTGTGTTATTTGTGCATCTTTATTTTGTAAAGATGTTATTTATTTGTACTCATTTTTTATTTTGTTATTTGGAAATAGCAGAATTTGCACATTATTTTATATTTTTGTCTGTCTGATTACATTTCTCTGCGGTGGGTTGGCACCCTGCCCAGGATTGGTTCCTGCCTTGTACCCTGTGTTGGCTGGGATTGGCTCCAGCAGACCCCTGTAACCCTGTGTTCGGATTCAGCAGGTTGGAAAATGGATGGATGGATGGATTATTACATTTCTAAAAAATAAATCATTTATTATGTTCAAACAGTCTTTTCACCAAGTACTTTATTTACTCTTACTTGAGTAATTCTTTGGATGACTACTTTTTACTTCTACTTGAGGAATATTATTTTGAAGTATCACTACTCTTGAGTACAAGTTTTGGCTACTCTACCCACCTCTGGTCCCAGTACAATGGATGCTTTATTTCAGCACCCGGAGACAACTGAAGATTTCGCACCCCCTCCTGTTTGCCAAAATGCAATGGGAAACATCAATTTGGCACCCCCTGGATGCTGCGTCTGGAGACAAATGTCCCCCCTTGAACCCACCCCCCCCCAGCTATGCCATTAGCCCTGCCCGGGGTATGTTTCCTGCCTTGCACCCTGTGTTGGCTGGGATTGGCTCCAGCAGACCCCCGTGACCCTGTAGTTAGGATATAGCGGGTTGGATAATGGATGGATGGATGGAATGCTAATTGCTACTGTGACAGGCGGCCATGGCCATTACCCCACTGGGATGCTAACTGCATGGAAGGACCAGGGGGCGAGAGCATGGGCAGTGTAATACCTTCCACGGGATGCTAGAGGGCAGCTATCCTGGGCGACTGTGGCCCCATGGATTCTCGCAAGGCATGCTGGGAATTGGAGTTGGGCACAGCCCTGTTGGGTTCCATGGAAGGCCACCAGGGAGAGCTGCAGACCCCTACATTGGGCTGTCACCATACCTGATTGCAGGTTCGCTTAATGAGCCACCTGCAACACTCCCAGGACCGTCATGAAAGGAGCCGCCTCACTCCATTTGGAGAGACAGAGTTGGGAGGAAGAAGAACAAAGCTTGCGAGGGAGGAGTGGAGGCAGAAGGACTGAGAATTGGCAGCTGAAGAATGAAGGACTGAGAATTGTAGTCCCTATGGGGGGGCGACAAAGAAACGTTTCCCCGGGTTTAAATAAAGGCGTGTTGTGTGGCGATTTGTGTCGTTAGGGGTACAGTAACTATTGACTCGAAGCTCAATTTTAAATCACATATTAATCAGATTACTAGGGCAGCACTTTTTCACTTAAGAAATATAGCAAACGTTAGACCCCTTATAACATTGCAAGATGCTGAGAAATGAGTTCACCCTTTTGTTTTTCGTCAGGTAGGTTACTGTAATGCACTCCTCTCAGGACCACCCAAGAAAGACAACAATCGATTGCAACGAGTGCAGAATGCAGCTGCTAGAATCTTAACTAGGAAAAGAAAATCGAAGCACATCACCCCAGTCTGAATGTCACTACACTGGTTACCTGTGCCATTTAGAATTGACTTTAAAATCCTGCTAATGGTTTACAAAGCCTTCAATAATCATATCTCAGAATGTCTTACACCTGTGAATTAGGACGTTATACAGCGCCCGACCCGACACAGACTGACACAGAGGCACATGTAAAATCCAACCAGACTTTTATTTTCTTCAGCTGGAAGGCACGTCTCCCCCGTGAACCCCCCTGCCACAACACAGTCCCAGTAAGCACAAACCAAGACAACGACACTCCTGTTTGGCACCACTACTCCTCCTCGGCAATGTTGTCCTCTTCCTCCCGATTCTGGCTCCTGAGTGGTGGATGCTGGCCCTTTTTACAGCCCATCCGGACATGCTCCAGGTGCTTGATCACCCGTTTCTAATTGCATTTCCGGACGGGGCTGTATAGTTGTCTGGTCCGCCTCAAGGACCCATGCAGCACCACCCCGGATCCCAACAGGGAGCCCTGCGGGAAACTGAGGCACCAACGTCTGCCAGGGAGGCTGCCACTAAGCTGCCACCTGGGGAGGTACTGAGACGCTCATGGTTGCTCCCCCGGAATATAAGTAGAAGGGGCGTTGTGACGATGCGGGTTCGTGCATGATCCCTTGAACCCGTCACCATCGGTAATGCTACCGATGAGCTAAGCAGTGAGGCACAACATAGCAAACAGGATGGTGTATAAAAGTGCCAAGTGCTTTTATTAAAACAACAGAACAAATTAAATAGAGTAAAGTAAGTGCAGTGCTTCAAAACAGTTTTCATTAAATAAATAAATAATCCATTAAAACCGTAGTGAAACATGGATGTTAAAAACAATAGAAAAAAGTCTTAAAAGCAACAAGTTTAAAATCATGCAGGAAGCAGTCTTAATAAAACAAAACAACAACAAGCCCGGTGCCTTTATACCTGGCGGCTCCCCTGCTTCCCCCGTTTGGCCTTCTCATCACTCTGCCGTTTGGATTGCCTCACCGATCCCTGGCTTCGGTAGGCACCACTGAACAGCGACTTGGGATTCCCCAACGACCAAGGCTCTCACGCTGGGGACACCACGTCCCAAGTCCCGACTCCCACTGCCTTCCATGGAGAGTCATCAGCTCTTCATCACTGGTCACTCCCGCTACATGATCACTCAGCAGGAGCGACCACTACTACTACTCCCCGGGTGTTGGCCCAACACCCAGGATTCCTGCACTCGTTCGCTCGCTTGCTCTCCCACACCGGCTTTCTCTCTCTACCCTGCGTCCTGCTTTCTCCTACAACCTCCGTTCGTTCTCGTTCTCTCTTTTCTTTTCTTTCTCCCTTAGCCGACTCGCGCTTCTATTTATCAAGAGGGCATAGCAGCTGTGGCAAATTAGCAGCCCCAGGAACAATCACGGATACCGGTGGTCTTTCACCTGTGCACTTAGGTGAGACACGCCCACATCGTGCACCGCTCCATTGTCTGAAAGTCCTCAGTGTTGGTGTGTCATTGTACGGCATTGTTTATAATGGCACTCGGTTTTGTTTGAATTCTCTCTTCTCTATGAGCTGCCGGTGGAACCACAGTGTGTCCCATAACTGAGTCTGCCCTTTTAATTAGCTTGTTGATTCGGTGGTCCTCTCTTGACGTGATGTTACCGGCCCAGCACACCACAATGTAGAAAATCACACGGGTCATCACAGAGCTGTAGACGATATGAAGGATGTCACTGCTGATATTAAAGGAACTCAGTGTCCTAAGGAAGAATAGTCTACTCTGCCCTTTCTTCTCCATTCCTCTGTGTTTTGAGACCTGTCTAACCTGTCATTGATGTGGACCCCCCCCACCCCAAGTACTTGGAGCACCACACCACCTCTACATCCACTTCCTGATTAGTGACCAGACATGGAGGCTCTTTGGTGCAGTGAAAGTCATTACGCAGTTTCTTTGGTTTTGCTGATGTTAAGGTGTAGGCCATTCTCAAAGTTCTCCCCTTGACTCCCCTCCTCTGCCTCATCCCGCTTTATCAATACTCCCCATAAGTTCGGAATCATCTGAGAATTTCTACAAGTGACCTGACCTGCTGTTATATTTCTAGTCTGCGGTGCACAGAGTGAAGAGTAAAGCAGACAGGCCTGTTCTTTGTGGCGCTCCAGTGTTGCTCACACAGTCCTGGAGTCTCACAGACTGCCTGACAGGTGGTCCATCATTTGCATGTTCTCCCCGTCCACAGTCCAAAGACATGCAGGTTAGGTGGATCGGCGATACTAAATTGTCCCTACTGTGTGCTTGGTGTGTGTGTCTGTGTGTGTCCTACAGTGGGCTGGCACCCTGCCCATGATTTATTCCTGCCTTGCGCACTGCGTTGGCTGGGATTGGCTCAAGCGGACTCCTGTGACCCTGTGTTAGGATATAGCGGGCTGGATAATGACTGACTGACTGACTCCTCTCAGGACCACCTTAATTGATTACAATGAGTGCAGAATGCAACGGCCAGAAGCTTAACTAGGAAAAGAAAATCCAAGCAGATCACACCAGTCTTAGCGTCACTACACTGGTTACCTGTGCCATTTAGAATTGACTTTAAAAATCCTGCTTATGGCTTACAAAGCTTTCAATAATCGCATTCCATCCTGTATCTCAGAATGCCTGTCACCTTACACTGCAAATCATAACCTTAGATCTTCAAATGGGGGTCTGCTTAGAATTCCAAGAACTAAACTTAAAAGAAGTATTTAGGCGGCCTTCTGCTGTTATGCACATAAAATCTGGAATAGCTGACCGATAGAAATTCGTCAGGCTAATACAGAGGAGCACTTTAAATAACTACTAAAAACTCGTTATTGTAACATGGCGTTCTCATAGCTTCATTTTAGTGTAACCCTGATATTCTGTATATGCATTTAATTATCACTTTTATCATGGCTCCATAATCCATACTAATCCTTACTTTCTCTGCTGTTCTTTTTCCCAGTTTTCAGTGGTGTCGATCTGACCACCTGATCAGGGCACCGTGCAGACCTTCCCTACATTGATGGATTGAAGGGCAGAGGTCCACAAGACCATCGCCGTCTAGATCTTCCACGTGAAACCTGAAAACCATGAGGAATGATTGAGATCATTGATGTTAGGTAGAATGCCCAATGGGGGCTCGTCTGGTGGTCTTGTGGCCTCGGAACTCCTGCAGATTTTGTTTTTTTTTCTCCAGCCCTTTTGAGGTTTTTTGTTTTTTTCTGTCCTTCATGGCCATCGGGCCTTACTTTTATTCTATGTTAATTAGTGTTCCCTAATTTTAATTATTTATTTTGTCTTTTTTCTCTTTCTTCATCATGTAAAGCACTCTGAGCTCAACCATTTGTATGAAAATGTGCTTTAGAAATAAATGTTGTTGTTGTCTCTGCCTGTCTGCATCGGGTTGTTTCCTTAAGAGGCATTAGCTCTCTGGAAATGTGTTCTTTTCAATTGTGGCATTTTAATTAACCTGAATTTAAATAATTATAAATAAAAAAGGTATTACCGCCCCCCCCCCCCCAACATGCAATATGACGGTTACAAGATTACACGAGAAGTATAAGGATAATTTAGCTCTTTACTGACGGGTTCACGCGGTATTACAGACGGGAAGCTTATGACAGACTCTATCAAGCAATGTGGGTGTCTTGACCTACGCAGTCTGCCATCTTTCGTCGCCACGCTGAAAGGATTTTCACCGGATGGAAGACATAATCTTCTGTCCGGCAGCTTCAAAGTGTGTTGGCTGTAGGTTCATCCTTATATTCTGGTTGCTCCATGCGCAGGCTCCTTCTCTTGATACAGACAAGGACAGGAAAGGACTCAAACCCCACCTTCAAAAATACAGGAATAGCACAATGCCTACATACAGTTCTCATTCTCCCAACAAGGAAAGAGGATGGTGTACTGACAGAAGACAAAAACATACTGGTCTGTCTTTAGGCTGACTATTCAATCGTCCAGTTGTCTGTGGCTATCTAGTCCTGTGCTTGGCTCGGCAATTCTAATGCTGATGCTGTGCCCCTGTGTACCATACTTGGTCTGCCTGTATGAATGAGTCCATACAAGTGGGCACAGAGAACAGTGACATTAAACTATAAAAAAAAACACATTATAACACAGGTTAAGGCAGCTGTACCCGCCCTGGTATTCCACACTTTTAATAAAATCAAAAAAAAAAAAAAAACGAATACCCAGATACGTATTACTAAACCCGACCAACAACTTATAAGAGGAAATACCGATACTTGAATTTTGCCAGGGCCGAATTCTCACATGTGGCGCTCCGGATGAGAGAAAACTGCAATCTTTACGAGGCACTAGCCAAGGTTCAATCACATTTGGTCCCTTCTTCTGTTGTTCAAGTTATTCTAACATGCAACGGCCTCTCGAGAGTGACTGGCAGTGATAACCGTTGAAAAGGAAAGTGCCACAAAGTCGGCAACTGGAAGATTTAAGTGGAGAAAAAAAAAAGAAAATAATCTGCTGTGATCCCCGTGAAAAAGCCGTATAATTGACGTAGATGATGCTGATATTTATACTGCGATGACTCATAATGTGCTGACAGCATTCTGCACTTATTAATTTTACCACTTTCACTTGACACACACATAGACACGTAGAGTTGCATGACTGTAGAAAACCGCTGTTCACTTTACAGTGTAAAATATAAAACTGTAAACACGGAAACAGTGGAATTAAACGTACAGACTCAATTTCATATTTTTTTTACATTGTTAACAGATTCTTTTTCAACCATCAATGGCTGCTGTGAATCCAAAAACAAACAAGACGCCTGTGTCTCCCGAGCTTTTTTTTTTGTATAAAGGGGGGTCAAAACCAGCTGAAGACTGTTGTCGTGTTTCCATGTTGCCAGCTGTACAGGAATGACAGGACAGACACTGTGGGAAAGTTGGGATGGACACCAATGGGGTCGTCCTGTAAGTTCAACTCAAAATATGCGATGGGATACGCTGCCCAGTTAGGAGGAGGGTTTATTACCTGGGTGGGAGGCCCTAGAGTAGAGGTGTCGAACTCTGGACCTGGAGGGCCGCAGTGGCTGCAGGTTTTCATTCTAACCCTTTTCCTAATCAGTGACCAGATTTCACTGCTAATTAACTCCTTTATCCCTTCATTTTAATAGCCCTGTTTTTAAGGATTCAGTCCTCTGAATTGATTTGTTTCTTCATTAAATGACAGCCAAACAGAAATGAGACATGAAACGAGCCAACAGATGACCAGCTAAACTGGGATTTCAAACTCCAACCAGTTTCACTCCAACCAATCTCTTAATGAGAAGCTAATTCTTGCTGTTAATTAAACTTGTTATTTAATTCAATGGCTTGTTGCTGCTCTCATTCTGCCACAGCAGACATCTCCAAATCTGTTGATTTTTCTGTTTTTTCTGTCATATGGTGGCTTGTTTGATGTCTCATTATTGTTTGGCTACTAATTAAGGAAAAAGAGACAATTAAGGGGCCTGAGTCAAGTTAATCAAAACTAAAGCAAAAGAAGTTAATTGGCAGTAAAAACAGCTCACTAATGAAGAAGATGGTTAGAATGAAAACATGCAGCCACTGCGGCCCTCGAGGACTGGAGTTCGACACCTGTGCTGGATAAAAACATAACTCTTTGCCCAGCTGGTATAAAATAGTGGACGGACCAATGAAAGCCAGAACTTGGAAGTGGTTCCATCCCCCATGCGTGAGGAGGCAGTGGTCCTCACGTGAGAACTCCATTGGGACACCTGCAGGGTTGCATGGGATATGGAGACCAGAAGGGCAGCCCTGTTGAGGTTCCTACATTCCAACAGAGGGTACTGTCGGGCAGGGGGGAACCTCCCTACTTTCATTAGTGCTTCCTGGAAGACACAGCCATGCCCAAGGGTCGGGCATAAAAGGAAGCTCTCTACAAGAGTGGTGTTTGGGGGGTGGCAAGTGCCTAAGGGGGCCCCGCTTTTGAGGTCTGGGTATCTTATTCGAGTGGATTTGTCAAGTTATATTCTCCAGTATATATACAGTACTGTGCAAAAGTATTAGGCAGGTGTGAAAAAATGCTGTAAACAAAGAATGCTTTCAGAAATATAAATAATGATTGTTTATTGTTATCAATTTACAAAATGCAAAGTGAGCGAACAAAAGAAAAATCGAAATCAAATCAATATTTCATGTTCCTACCTTTTGCCTTCAAACCAGCATCAATTCTTATAGGTCCACTTGCACAAAGTCAGGGATTTTGTAGGATTCTAGTCAGGTGTTTGATCAACCAGTTCTACCAAACAGGTGCTAATGATCATCAATGTCACACGCAGGTTGAAACACAGTCATTAACTGAAACAGAAACAGCTTCAAACTGGGTGAGGAACAGACAAACTCTGCTACCAAGGTGAGGTTGTGGAAGACAGTTTCATGTCATGGCAAGATTGAGCAACAAGACACAAGGTAGTTCTACTGCATCAGCAAGGTCTCTCCCAGACAAAGACTTCAAAGCAGACTGGGGTTTCAAGATGTGCTGTTCAAGCTCTTTTGAAGAAGCACAAAGAAACGGGCAACGCTGAGGATCGTAGACACAGTGGTCGGCCAAGGAAACTTAGTGCAGCAGATGAAAGACACATCAAGCTTATTACGCTTCAAAATCAGAAGATGTCCAGCAGTGCCATCAGCTCAGAACTGGCAGAAACCAGTGGGACCCAGGTACACCCATCTACTGTCCGGAGAGGTCTGGCCAGAAGTGGTCTTCATGGAAGAGTTGCAGCCAAAAAGCCATACCTCCCGACGTGGAAACAAGGCCAAGCGACTCAAGTATGCACGAAAACATAGGAACTGGGGGTGCAGAAAAATGGCAGCAGGTGCTCTGGACTGAGGCGTCACAATTTGAAATATTTGGCTGTAGCAGAAGGCAGTTTGTTCGTCGAAGGGCTGGAGAGCGGTACAATGATGAGTGTCTACAGGCAACAGTGAAGCATGGTGGAGGTTCCTTGAACGTTTGGGGCTGCATTTCTGCAAATGGAGTTGGAGATTTGGTCAGGATTAATGGTGTTGTCAATGCAGAGAAATACAGGCAGATACTTATCCATCATGCAATACCATCAGGGAGGCATATGATTGGCCCCAAATTTATTCTGCAGCAGGACAATGACCCCAAACATACAGCCAAAGTCATTAAGAACTATCTTCAGAGTAAAGAAGAACAAGAAGTCCTGGAAGTGATGGTATGGCCCCCACAGAGCCCTGATCTCAACATCATCGAGTGTGTCTGGGATTACATGAAGAGACAGAAGGATGTGAGGAAGCTGACATCCACAGAAGATCTGGGGTTAGTTCTCCAAGATGTTTGGAACAACCTACCAGCCGAGTTCCTTCAAAAACTGCGTGCAAGTGCACCTAGAAGAACTGATGCTGTTTTGAAGGCAAAGGGTGTCACACCAAATATTGATTTGATTTCGATTTCTCTTTTGTTCATTCACTGCATTTTGTTGATTGAAGACAATAAATGATTAACACTTCCATTTTTGAAAGCATTCTTTGTTTACATCATTTTTTTCACACCTGCCTAAAACTTTGCACAGTACAGTATATTTGAGATTTTCATCACTGAACCTGGAAACCGGTAAGAGATTTCATGTTGATAACCCATGAAAAACATATTCTTATTCCGTGAGAACACAGTAAACCACGGCCCCCAGAAATGAGATATTGTCGTCCGAAAGGAAATCAGATTATACCACCAAGCTATTGAGAGAGAACTTGTTGTTTGTCGACCCTCGTGTCTGGTTTGCTCTAATCCATCGTCACATGGTGACCAAGAATAAATACTCTGTAACTTGAAACAGCCACCTTACATTAGTTGAACTCCAAAGGATCACGCATTCTCGCTTTATGGAGTGTTTCCTCAACATTGCTTTTAATTAATGGGCCCCCAAAGTGAAATACGTTGGTGTGGTTGCCATACAGTAGAAGTTTTCTTTTTTTTTTTTGCTTTGTTTTGCTTGGCATCAGTTTCTAAATTTGCATACACTTATGTTATTTGCATAAGGGAATGCCCCCTTTTACCATATTGGTCCCAGTGACCCACACACCTTTGCACATTAGGGTCACAAAACTTAAACAGAGTTAGCAATCTTGTCAAATTGGTGAACGCTGTAATAAAGCAGACCACAAAACATAAAGGTTTGGGGTTTTTTTGGCCCCGTATACTCTAAAGAGTACAAATGGACAGACAATTTATAAGGGGGGACCGGAAGTGAAGTAAAGTGATGCTGGGAAAGCCGTGGTGATGGATGGGAAGATGGTGTTATCAGGAGGGGACCAGAAGTTAGAAAGGAACCTGGAAATGGCTGGTTTCAGTAGGCGTCCGAGAAAAGTTGTGGCGGCGATGCTTCGTTCTTTCTGCGGGAATAGAGAAAGAGAGGTTATTACCCCGCTGTTGTTCCCAGGCACGACTTGTCGCGGTGCATGTCGGGTCCTTAAGCTGCTCCCCATGTGCTCGTGCGTGACAACGCTTATTGGTGGGTTGTTTTCAATAAAACTGGCAAACCTGTAAAGCACCCCACACCACAAAAGCAAAAGTCTTCTCCAGCAGATGACATTCCGTAACTTCGTTAAATATTGAATACTAGACGGTAACGGCACACTGCACATACACTTGACTTGACCATAGTCTGTTGACCCTTGACCCTTGATCTTGACCTTTGTTGACCATATACAGTACTGTGCAAAAGTTTAGGCAGGTGTGAAAAAATGCTGTAAACAAAGAATGCTTTCAAAAATGGAGTGTTAATCATTTATTGTCTTCAATCAACAAAATGCAGTGAATGAACAAAAAGAGAAATCGAAATCAAATCAATATTTGGTGTGACCACCCTTTGCCTTCAAAACCAGCATCAATTCTTCTAGGTACACTTGCACACAGTTTTTGAAGGAACTCGGCTGGTAGGTTGCTTCCAAACATCTTGGAGAACTAACCCAGATCTTCTGTGGATGTCAGCTTCCTCACATCCTTCTGTCTCTTCATGTAATCCCAGACACACTCGATGATGTTGAGATCAGGGCTCTGTGGGGGCCATACCATCACTTCCAGGACTTCTTGTTCTTCTTTACTCTGAAGATAGTTCTTAATGACTTTGGCTGTATGTTTGGGGGTCGTTGTCCTGCTGCAGAATAAATTTGGGGCCAATCATAACGCCTCCCTGATGGTATTGCATGATGGATACGTATCTGCCTGTATTTCTCTGCATTGAGAACACCATTAATCCTGACCAAATCTCCAACTCCATTTGCAGAAATGCAGCCCCAAATGTTCATGGAACCTCCACCATGCTTCACTTTTGCCTGTAGACACTCATTATTGTACCGCTCTCCAGCCCTTCGACGAACAAACTGCCTTCTGCTACGGTCAAATATTTCAAGTTTTGACTCATCAGTCCAGAGCACCTGCTGCCATTTTTCTGCACCCCAGTTCCTATGTTTTCGTGCATACTTGAGTCGCTTGGCCTTTTATCCACATCGGATGTATGGCTTTTTGGCTGCAACTCTTCCATGAAGACCACTTCTGCCCAGACTTCTCCGGACAGTAGATGGGTGTACCTGGGTCCCACTGGTTTCTGCCAGTTCTGAGCTGATGGCACTGCTGGACATCTTCCGATTTCGAAGGGTGATAAGCTTGATGTGTCTTTCATCTGCTGCACTAAGTTTCCTTGGCCGACCACTGCGTCTACGATCCTCAACGTTGCCCTTTTCTTTGTGCTTCTTCAAAAGAGCTTGAACAGCACATCTTGAAACCCCAGTCTGCTTTGAAGTCTTTGTCTGGGAGAGACCTTACGGATGCAGTAGAACTACCTTGTGTCTTGTTGCTCAATCTTGCCATGACATGAAACGGTCTTCCACAACCTCACCTTGGTAGCAGAGTTTGGCTGTTCCTCACCCAGTTTGAAGCTGTTTCTGTTTCAGTTAATGACTGTGTTTCAACCTACGTGTGACATTGATGATCATTAGCACCTGTTTGGTAGAATTGGTTGATCAGACACCTGACTAGAATCCTACAAAATCCCTGACTTTGTGCAAGTGGACCTATAAGAATTGATGCTGGTTTGAAGGCAAAAGGTAGGAACACCAAACATTGATTTGATTTAGATTTTTCTTTTGTTCGCTCACTTTGCATTTTGTAAATTGATAAAAATAAACAATCATTATTTATATTTCTGAAAGCATTCTTTGTTTACAGCATTTTTTTCACACCTGCTAAAACTTTTGCACAGTACTGTATGTTTACAATGATTTGAGATATGGAGAGGTAGGGAAGTGACAGTGAAGGTGGTAGGGGATGAGAACGGCGCCTGTACACATGTGCCACATGGGCCGCCCTGGTGCCCGCTGCTGAGAGTTGATTCTACAATAAAATAAAATAAAAATAAAGAGGAATAATTCCAAAACTCTTCACTTTTAATATAAAGCTGTGGTGCAGAGTTTCAGTGTAGTATATGTGTACCAAATTTCAAGGTACAGGTTATTTGATTTTTGACCTTGACCTTCCTGGGTTGACCTTTGACCTTGGAGGTCAATCATCACCCAGAAGCCAGATAGTAGACATCACGTAGTATATGTGTACCAAATTTCAGGTCAATCGGTCAAACGGTTTTTTGAGCTACAGGTGATTTAAAATTTTGGGCAGACCAACGGACAACCACGGTAGCGTATTATATAAGAAGAATTTTCTACTTATGAAATGAGACGGCCTAACATATTTTCCTACAGAATGTTCTCATTTTTACTGATGCTAACAGTTTATTAGTCAATGAATTTTTCCATTGGAATGTACGGCAAACAGTTATTTACTGTGTAATGTGCAGCTTCAAAAAGTCACTCCAATGGTCTCTCGGACTCACGAGGTGGGATCACGCCATGAATGTGGGCATTGGGAGAAAAATGGGAGTGGCGCCGATCACCGAGAAGATGCGAGAGGCTCGATTGGATGGCTGAGATTCTTACCGCATGGGGTAATACAGTACCTCCCCAGGGACGACAGAGGGAACCCCCCCCGACTTGCTACAGCACCACTAGTTTGGAACGTGGAAGCTTAACCCTGCTGGGGCCCGTGGCCACCACCAGAGGGTACGTGGACAATCGCTGAGCCTTCCTCTTCCACACCCAGAAGTGCGGATGGAAGGAGATTGTGGAACACCTGGAGCTCTATACAAGGGGGCTGCCTCACTCCATTCAGCGAGCCAGGGTCGGGAGGTGGAGGACAAAGCCCTTCAGGAGAAGGAGTGGAGGTGGGCAAGAGAGAGAACAGAGAGAAAAGAAGAAGAAGAAAGAGACTGTGTCCATCCATCCATCCATCTATTATCCAAACCCACTATATCCTAACTACAGGGTCACTGGGGGTCTGCTGGAGCCAATCCCAGCCAACACAGGGCGCAAGGCAGGAACCAACCCTGGACAGGGCGCCAGCCCACCGCAGGGTACACACACACACACACACACACTAGGGACCAATTAGTTTTGCCAATGCACCAAACCTGCATGTCTTGGACTGTGGGAGGAAACCCACACAGACATGGGGAGAACATGCAAACTCCACTCAGGGAGGACCCGGGAAGCGAACCCAGATCTCCTTACTGCGAGGCAGCAGCGCTACCACTGCGCCACCGTGCCACCCAAGAGACTGTGTATTGGAGCTTATTGTACTGTGCTGTATAAAGTGGAATACAAGAGAAAAATGTTTCCCACGCTTAAGAAAGGTATGTTGTGCACTGGACGTGGGCTCAGTGTCTGTCGTGTTTGGGGAGCTGTACGCCCCCCTGGTGTCCACAGGTGCCATATGTGATGTGTAGCAAAGAATAAACAGTGGCCAAGATTGCTCTTTGACTCTGTCCAAATGGCAAGCAACCACAGGGAAGACCCAAAAAATTGCTGGCTCGACAGAATCAAGGAGGACATAAGACAGACTGACATCAACCCGGAAGATGCCTTAGATCAGAAGAACTGGAGGAAGGCATCAGAAGCAGTGGACCTTGCATTAGCTTGGGACATGCTAGGAAAGAAGAATACAGCTTCAAAAAGTTATAACGTAGACTTAAAAATATTGCCACCAAATGTTTAACGGTAAAACTCTGGGAACTACAACTATCAGTTTTTACCATAAATTTTATATATTTTTTTTTTCTACAGATACGGATGTATAGGCATATTGTAGCCTGCAGGGGGCACTCCAGCTCTCCAAACCCAACACAGACTGACAGACATGAGGCACAAGTCCAGCAACACACAGGCTTTTTATTTCTCTGTGGTAATAGTTTCCCCCAGTAAGCACAGTACCAGAAACACAAAGCAGCACACTATGCAACCCTTTGTCTTCTCTCTCCTTCTGTCGCCGTCTCTTTCTGTCTTTCATCTCCATTCCTCCCAGCAAGCGTTACCCTCTCCAGCCCAACTCTTGGAGAAGTGGCAGCTGGCTTCTTTTATCCTGCACCCTGAGTACTTCCGGTCAGAGCCATCGTAATAGCATTATAGCCCCCCCCCAAGGGCAAAGTAGTAAACTGGGGCCCCTACCTACACAACCACTCAGCAAGTCACAACATACAGAGATTAGCATGGGGTCCCTATAATCGTGGGGCCCCCAGCCAACTGCCCAGCAAGATGGGCCTGCTTCTGGTGTTTCGTTAGCATGGTCCAGTAGCACTTCCAGCTGAGGAGGAAGCCCAACGAAATGCAGTCCCTGCAGCACCCTCTGGTGGCACCCATCAGGACTGTACCGAACTCCAACAACCAGAAAGCCCTGTGGGAACCCAAGGCACTGCTGCAACCCAGTGGCCCTGTGCACTCTCTATCTCTCCCCAAGTCCTTCCTTTACAAAGGCGCCCTGCCTGGCCGCCACAATATATATGTATATATATATAATACATTTATAATATAAACTGCTCAATAAAATTAAAGGAACTCTTTGAAAATACATCAGATCTCAATGGGAAAAAAAATCCTTCTGGCTCTCTCTACTGATATGGACTGACATGGTGATGTGTTAGGAACGAAAGGATGGAAATGAAAATGATCAACCGAAGACAGGGCTGAACTCAAGGACACCCTGAAAAGCAAAGTGAAGAAATGAGGCAGCAGGTGAGTCCATTTTGCTGAATTTTCATTGCAGCGACTCCTAATCGTACTCAGTAGTTTGTATGCCGACATGCCTGTTTACATGCCCGATAACGTCGGGGGATGAGGCATGCTCCTAATGAGACGACGGATGGTGTCCTGGGGGATCTCCTCCCAGATGTGGAACAGGCATCACTGAGCTCCTGGACAGGCTGAGGCGTCAGAAGGACCGAAACATAATGTCCCACCCAGAGGAGTTCTATTGGATTGAGGTCAGGCGAGTGAACATGGGGCCTAGTCAATGGTATCAATTCCTTCATCCTCTCGCCACATGAGGCCAGCCATTGTCGTGCACCAGGAGGAACCAGCATAGGGTCTGACAATGGGTCCTAGGATTTCATCCCGATACCTAATGGCAGTCAAGGTGCTGTTGTCTAGCCTGTAGAGGTCTGAGTGACCCTCCATGGATATGCCTCCCCAGACCATTAATGACCCACCACCAGACCGCTCGTGCTGAATGATGTGACAGGCAGCATAACGCTCTCCACGGCTTCTCCAGACCCTTTTACGTCTGTCACATGTGCTCAGGGTGAACCTGCTCTCATCTGTGAAAAGCACAGGGCGCCTGCCAGTGGTGGACCTGCCAGTTCCGGTATTCTATGGCAAATGCCAATCGAGCTCCATGGTGCCCTCAGGCCACCCTTTTGAAGTCTGTTTTTGATTGTTTGGTCAGAGACATTCACACCAGTGGCCTGCCTGCTTTTTGTAGGATCTGCCAGTGATCATCCTGTTCCTTTTTGCCCAAAGGAGCAGATACCGGTGGGTCCTGCTGATGGGTTAAGGACCTTCTACGAGGGGCCCTGTCCAGCTCTCCTTGAGGAACTGCCTGTCTGTCTCCTGGATTCTCCTCCATGCCCTTGAGACTGTGTTGGGGGACACAGCAAACCTTCTGGCAATGCTACGTATTGATGTGCCATCCTGGAGAAGTTGGATTACCTGTGCCAGCTCTGTACAGTCCAGGTATGGCCTCATGCTACCAGTAGTGACACTGAGTGTAGCCAAATGCAAAATGAATGACAAAACAGATGAGGAGGAAAAAATATCAGTGGCCTCCCTCCACCTGTTAAACCATTCATTCCTGTTTTGGGGGTCGTCTCATTGTTGCTCCTCTAGTGCACCAAAGCAGCTGAAACTGATGAACAAGCCTCTCTGCTACTTAACTGAGCAGATCAACAGCCCACAGGTGTCACTGACTTGATGCTATACTCTCATTAAAAAGTGCTTCTTTCATTTTCTTGAGCAGTATATATATATACCAGTAAATCCCCGATTCTCTAAAGAATCGCAAATCCAAGAATGGCATTTATTTTCTGTTCCCTCCAATCTTTGTAGGGATGTAAGATCATGGAGGGTGGGAGCGTCCTGGGAAAATTTTCAATTAATGAAATAAATATATTTGTAGTAAAGCTGTTTCTTTTTGGAGGCATAACTTGTTTGGTTCTGGTGTTTGGGAAGCGCGTTGTAGGCGCCTTCGTTCATTGTTTTCATCCATGCAGTCTAGTTTCTGTTTTTCTATGGGTGTGTTGTTAGCTAGAAGTCGTTTGCTGTTAGAAATCATAATTGAACCCCTGACCACAGGCACTGTGGAGTAGCTGTGGAGTAGCTGTGGAGTAGCTAGTCACCACTACCTCAAGTTTAAATACATACACATATATAGATAGATGCCGCATTCACTATGTTTCCCAGTAGACACCAAACGTCAGTCTTATTGCGAGTGGCAAAAGTGCAGTTTAAACTAATACAGGTAGACGTGGAAACCGGGTTTTCTGATGAAAAAACAATAACGTTTGAAACAGTATCGTTTACATACAACAGATTTTGGCGAATCGTTTAAATGCAATTATTTATATCTATTTATACACTAATAATGGCAATTATTAAATAATAATATTTATAATTATTATTATTATTAACCATTCCTCCCATATAAGTAACATTTCGGGGACTGCCTTCTTCTATCTTCGAAACATTTCCAGACTTTGTCCTGTTCTTACGCAACACAGTACTGAAGTATTGTTTAATGCCCGAGTCACATCACGTTTAGATTACTGTAATGGTATTCTATCTGGCATCCCACAAAAACTTATCAATCGCTTAGAACTTCTTCAAAATTCTGCTGCCAGGATAATATCCTGCTGTTTGTAAATCCACTGAACATATTACAGCGATTCTCTCTCAACTTCACTGGCTCCCTGTTAACTACCGATTACAATACTAAATACCGCTCTTAACATTTAAAGCTCTCCACAACCTCACTGATCTCCTCAAGACTTACACTCCTCTTGCTCACTCAGATCTTGTACTTTGAGAGTATTCAGTGTGGCAATATGGTGCAGCCTTAGTTTGTGGAAGACAGACACAACTAAAGACATGAGCATAAAATGATGGTTGTCAATTTCAAACTGCGTTTCCTCAATGTGCTCCTTGAGAAAAAACATCATCAAGTTTGAGACATGTTAACAGCTAACAACAATCTACATAGGTAGTGACTAAATACGTTTAGCCAAAACGTTGTTTGGAGGCTCACTTGAGCACATAAATGCATAGCTTTGTCTAGCTTAGCCTGGTTTAGCTAAAGTAAAGATTATAAAACGGGATTTTCTAACGGTCAAATATAACCAAAACAATTGTTCAGCCTTACCTATAAAATGTAATCCCCTGGGATCTGGTTTGGAGTGTACAGCGGTTTGTACAATCCCAAGCAGCACATTATTCATTACTTCACTCCACAGCAGTGCCACTCGCAATATGGCGGCGACGTTGACGTACGATTCTGCTAGTCATGAGGCGTCTAGTTATTCTATGTCTATGTTTAAATATGTCACCATGGCAACTTGTTGGCATACACGCTTTACATCAAGTTTAGTTTATAGGTTGTGTTGTGTTGTTTGGGCGCCACTTACTGACTGTGGGAAGCCGCTGGGTTTGACTGTTGGGCGCTGTGCGAGTGTGCGTGCACTTTTGGCACGGGTTGCGTCTGGCATCCGTGTATATATACAACCTTCGTAAACATTACTAAACGAAGGTTTTATATGCGGTGGTGTGCGTGTTCGGGTGGCGGTTGTATTGTGACCTGAAGTTTAATTTACAGGTTGTGTTGTGTTGTTTGGGCACTACCTACTGAGTCTGGGAAGCAGCTGGGTTTGACTGTGGGGCGCTGAGTCGCAGTGCGCATGCGCTTCGATGCGTCCATCGTCCTGCGTCCATGCATATATACAACTGTCGTTTAGTAATATAGATATATATATATATATATATATATATATATATTGTAGCAGTAGAGACGTGGTCCACCTCTTGAACCCTCAGGTACCACTCTGAACACCAGGTGAAAGTATAATTATTATTTATTTCACTATTACACTGTGCACAAAGCACCCTCCACTCCACACTCATAAACACAATTCTCTCTACTAAAAACCAATCCTCCTCGCCCAGACACTTTGCCACCCTACCTCCCAGCTCAGCTCAGTGTCTGGGCTTTCCCATAGTCCTTTTATATGCCCTGCCCCGGAGGTGTTCCTGCCCAATCAGTCCACAGTTCCTTTTCCCTTCCGGGTCAGGGTAAACAGTCCTTTTCTTCAACCCGGGAGCACGTCTTTTCTTCCTGTCACATGACCGTGACGTACTCCCGGGTTATAGGGCACATAAGAGTCCACGAGCCCCCCTACAGCGACTCCCGGTGTCCCCCAAGGTATCCAGCAGGGCTGTGTATAAAAACTACATAGTCCATGAGGCCCTGCTGGAACTCGGGGCACGTCCACGCTGCTGGGAGAGCTCCTCCTGGCGGCCTGGGGGTGAAGGCCGGAGTAAAATGCCGGCAATCCATCACAATATATATATATATATATATATATATTGTCACACACGTGCGCATGGGAGGCAGCTAAAGGGCTTGAGTGACGGCAGTTCTGAGAGATGCCGGGAGGTGGCAGAGTGCACTGACTCTTTTTCTTTCTTGCCTGCAGACCATTCCCGGGAGATTCCACCTGACTCTCCTGACATCATTTCCGGGACCGAGCCAATGGAAGGAGTCCTTACTGGTTCCGGCTCATCTGACGTCACGTCCGGGCCCGAACCAATGGAGAATGAACACATCCCTGATCCTTATGACCTCATTTCCTGTCTCCCCCTTTAAAACCCTGCCCTTTGTCCTTATTCCTCAGTCTGATCTTGGACTCGATTGTATGCACCGTTTGACCACTACAACTTTGCAGCCAAGGACTTGAGATTATATGGGTGGCTGCCCCAAACCTTTTTCTGTCTCAGACTCGTTTTGTGACAATATATATATATATATATATATATATATATATATATATATAT